>NC_056742.1:126911041-127151115 GCF_019279795.1 Protopterus annectens | reverse complement strand
GCTGCCAGATGAACCTTATTAGAAGAACTAGGCCCAGAGTCAAAAATCTGAGATGAACACTTTAAGACACTATGGACAGGTACCATGAAGGGAGCTAGTCCCCTGCTAGTGATCCATAAGAAATAAATGAGTCCATTTCTGCTGCAACAAATTTTTCTTCTGCCATGTCCCTGGGCAGAAATAACACTGTGGACTACATTCAAGTATGAAGCGACCCTGTCCATCACAGGAACTGGAGGAATCAAAGCAGTTAGTCTGAAGGAGTGATGGTCCAGGTGAGGCTTCTCAGATAGGTAGGATTGAAGATTCCTAGGAGACTTCAACTGGACAGGTTTGTCCAAGAGATAAGGACAGATCAGATATACTACAACTGAAAGGGACAAAAAAGGCCTAGGAGGATTACTCTGATCTTGCAAATCTCATCCTTCTTTAGGAACTTGGGAATAAAAGGAAATGAGTGGGGTAGTTTTGAAGGAGAACATTTATTTATTTTACATCTGTTGACTGGGAAAGTCCGACTGGACACAGGCCCTTTTTCAGCGGAGGCCTGGGGAGAAAAGCTCCTGTACAAAAGACAAATTAGAGTTTAACAAACATGTAAAAACAATACAGAAGTAGCAATTGCAAACAAAACATAAGTTAACAAACATTTGGGGACTACTACATTCAGAGCAAATAACAGATACAAAATGGAAACAAAACTTTTGCTCAAGGCATTCACATTACACATCATGAGTACAATACAGTTTAAAACTACATAAGGCAATTTTCTTACAAAAATTATTTATACTGACTGAGATTTTTTTTATTTTTAAAGGGCATAAGTTGGCAAGGACACTAAGGGAACTCTGTCCTGACGAGCTGCAACATAGCCATGTGTCAGTTAAATGTGACTTAAGGAGCTTTTTAAATTGTATGACAGAGCTGTTAGATGTTATCTGGGTTGGCAGCTTATTCCATATTTTAGGAATGTAGTTAGAAAAGACAGAATTACCAGCTAAGTTGTTGGCTTTGGTGGTGTCTAGAAGGTGCAGGTTACTGGAGCGAAGACACTCAGTAGTAGTATATGAGTGTATAATATTTTGGAGAGCAGGGATTTCATCAGATTGGTGGACATTTTGTGTGCAAAGGTTAGATGGTTAAAGTGTAGAAGCTGAGGGAGTTTGAGTCAGTTTAGTTGTTTAAGAAAAGTACAGTGATGTGACCTATAGGAGGCACCCGTACTAAACTTTGCTATTTTATTATAGCAGGATTCCAGTTTGATTACATCGGTTTTGCGGAGGCTGGTTAGTACTGGGGAGGTGTAGAGAGGAGGGATGATAAGAGGTGTGTGGGCTACAATAGCTTTTGTATTTCTTGTAAAAACAAAACAAAAAAAAAGTGTCTTACCATCACGTTCCATCTGTGTTGTCGATCTTCACTAATCCTTGACTGTGGGGCTCGATTCCAAGCCTCGGAACAGACTCCACTGTTTATATCAGCTAGCGCCTTCCAAACTCTCGAGCTAGGCTTTACCCATAATGCTCCTCTCAAAATTACCTTAGACTGAGTTTGACCAAAATAGTGGCAGACAATTAGCAAATAAGAATGAGACCAGATATGCGTCCCTCATATGAAGTCAGTTCTGGAAAAAATTTGATCCACTAGGAGACTCAGGCTGGTAGAAAGAGGGGGGAATGTCAAGGATTAGTAAAGATCGACAGCACAGATGGAACGTTACGGTAAGACAAAACTTCTTTATCTGATGTTGTTAATCTTCACATAATCCTTAACTGTGGGACAGAGTCCGTAGCTACCTGAACCTTGGGAGGTCTCACTGAAGAATGTTCCTAAGCACCATCGAACCAAATGATGCTCATCCCCTACAGACCTGATCCAATTTGTAATGAGTGATAAAAATATGAGAAGACCAAGTAGCTGCTGCACAAATGTCACCTAAAGAAGCTCTGGCATGAAAAACTGCAGAAGATGCCACCACTCTAGGTTAGTGGACTTTTACTGGACGTGAAAGATTGAGCCCTTTTGATTGACAGATAAATGTGATACAATTTTTGAGCCATTTCGACAAAGTAACCTTGGAAAATGGGTTATCTAAAGAATGTGAGGAAAAGGCAACAAATAGTTGGTCAGATTTTCTGACATCCTTTGTTATGTGGAGATAAAAATGTAGCTGTCTGTGGACGTCTAGTGAATGAAGGGAATACTCTCCTTTACTAGAAAAACTAGGGAAAAAACAGTAGTTGAAGTGTCTGATTAATATCAGATTCTGAGACTACCTTCGGTAAAAAGGACAGATAAGTCCTCAGGGAAATATTATGTAGGGTGGTTTGCAAGACAAGGCCTGAAGTTCAGATACTCTTCTGACAGATGTAATAGCCACCAAAAATTTATTTTTCCTAGACAAAAAAGTCATAAGTAGATGATGGTTCAAAAGGAGACAAAGCAAGCAGGAATGTGTTCTTTAAATGGAGGTCTTAACATTAGGACTCCCTTAAAAAGGCTTTACAAAGTTTGTGTGACATAAGGGATGATCCATTAAACTCCATATGGAAGTTCAAGATTGCTGCTAAATGGACTTCAATTGTTAAGGAAGAGGAACCAGATTGAAGATTACCTAAAAAATACAAAACAATATGAACAGGGGTTAAATAAGGAAAACGTTCATTCATAAGTGCTCAATTTGCAAATATTTCCCATTCACTCTGATACAGTTTCCTAGTTGAAGGTTTGTGATGAGCCACAATGATGACGGACAGGAGAGGAAAGGGAAGGATGCCTGGCAATCATAGTAATTGGAGATGCCATGCCGTGAGCTTGAGATGATGGAGGTTCAGATGAACCATGCCCTCTGGATGAGACAGCAGACCTAGAGCTGGGTCCAGTATCCATGGTTTCCAAAGAAGATGAGTCCAATGGAAAAGAAATCAAACTTGTTGAGGCCAAAAGGGGGCAATGAGGATTACTGAGTTTTCTGACCTCTTGGCTTTCTTTAGAAACTGGGATACCAAAGGCGTTGGGGGAAAGACAGAGAAGACTGGGAGGCCAACTGTGGAGAAGAGCATCTCTGGGGGACTCCCCCGGGGGAGTATTAGGGCAAAGTAACTGCTGCACTTGTTGTTTAGAGGGGATGCAAAATGATCGCAGTAAAGTCGGCCCCAGTGACAAAAAAATCTCCTTCACCGCCACAGGATTGAGAGACCACTTGTGAGGCATGAAAATGGTTCTGCTCAGTTTGTCTGCTATCATGTTGGAGCTCCCTGGAATGTGTGTTGCTGTAAGAAAGCAGATGGACACAATCGCCTATTGCCAAAGTCTGAGGGCTTCTCGACACAATGGGTAAGATTTGGTTTCACCCTGTTTGTTGGCATGCCAGACTACCGAGATGTGATCCGTCTGAACTGCTACTGTTCCTAGAGGAAGGGCATCCTGAAATGCTTGCAATGTTAACAGCACTGCCCTCATCTCTAGAATACTGATGTACAAGTTGGCCTCCAGTTACGACTATGTGCCTTGGATTACCCTTCCTAGATAATGTCCACTCATCCTATCTGGGAAGCATTCATAGTCACTATGGATTGGGGTTGCGGAAGGATGAATGGTCAGCCTGAAAGAATCTTGCAGGAGTGGAACCACCACACAAGATCCTGTTTACAGCAATTGGTAATCAAAATGGGGTGAGACATCGGCTGATCTGAGACCACTGGGAGGCTAGTAATCATAAGATTCACATGTGATATCTTGCCAAGGGAATAAGAGTGACTGAGGCTGCCATCAAGCCTAATACTGGTAGGATTACTCTGGTTGGAACACTTTTGCTCCTGGCAATTTGGCTGACCTGAGATCTGATTCTTTGTAGCTTTTCCAGTGGAAGCGAAGCAATTCCTGCAACTGTGTCCAACAGGGCTCCGGTGAATTCTAGCTGTTGCGAGGGTTGCAAATTTGACTTTCCATAATTTATTGTGATGCCTAGAGATGCGGAATGTAATCTCTTGCCCATTCTGATGCCTGGTGGTAGTGGTGAGGAGCCAGTCATTGAGGTATGGAAAAACTCAAAATCCTTGGAGTGTGAGATGAGCTGCTACCACTGCTATGACCCTGGGGGCTGAGGTGAGTCCAAAGGGCAGTGTTCTGAATTGGAAATGACAGGCTCCCAGCCAGAAGAGCAAGAACCTCCTAGAGCATTTGTCCATTTTTATGTGGTAATACGAGTCCTGAAGGTCTGTACAACACATAAAATCATCCTTGTCCATAAAAGGAAGTATGGACTGTACCAAGACCATCTGAAATTTGGTTTGCTGTACTGCCTTGTTGAACTGGCTGAGATCCAAAAATGGGTCTCGAATCTCTCTTTTTTTTTTTTTGGGCACTAAAAAGAACCTTGAGTAAAACCCTGATTCTACTTGGTCTGGTGGGACATTCTGGAGGACTCTTTTGTTGAGCAGTTTTTGAATTTCTGCTACTGCTGTTTCCCTGTGATTAGGTGGAATATCTGGGAGTTTTTTGTGGGGGTTTGGACTTATAGAATATGAGATATTGCAACCTCTGGATACAATTCCCTGCACCCACTTGTCTGAAGTTTCAGTTCCTAGGCAGGTTGATGCAGGGATAACCATCACCTGACTGCCTCTTGAGGAAGGCAATCGGGACAAAGTTCAGAAGCGATGGTAGGAAGTACCAGAGAAGGAATCTCTGGACTCAATTCCACAAACACTAGTTAAGGTCAGCAACCACGAAAAATAACACAAAAAAACCAGTGCCATGCCAGTCAAGCGTTTATTGCGATCTGGTACCCCTGGTTCTGCAGGCCACTTCTTCCTCTAGGGCGGCATCTTCCATTATTTCCCCCTCTGCCCCAGGAACGCCTTTGCCACTTGAATCCTGGAAAGGCCCTTGGGATTTTTTTAAACCATAGTCTCTCACTTCTCTGGTTCCTAGAGTAAAGCCACTGAGGAGTGGAGAAATGTACACCTACTGCAGAAAGAGTCTTCCCATCCTTCTCACATCTGGACAGAGTGTCTTTGACCTTAGGACCAAAAAGGGATGATTCATCAAACGGAGTGTTGACGAATGATGCTTTAAATGGTTCCGCAAAGTCACACAAGTGCATCCAGGAGTGCCCTCTAATGGCTATGCCTGAACCCATCACTCTTGTTGTCCCCGCAGCTGTGTGGGCAATCAGCCTCAGGGAGGAGTTAGAAATTGCTTCAAGGGTGGCGAACTGAGAAGCAATTTTGTCCAGTACTCCTTCAGCTACTGCTCCAGAGAGGGTATCCAAGCGCTCTCTGACTAGATCCCTCTGTAACCTTGTAAAGTACACCACGTAGTTCAAGGACCTAAGAGCAAAGGTCGATGAAGCGTAAATGCACTTCCCAAACCTTTCCAAAGTCCTAGACTCCTTATTTGGAGGATGGATAGTTGGACTTTCCTCAACAAGTTCCTTCTTAGTGCCTGCCACTATTACCATGGCATTCATAGGTATGCCTTTAGACCAATGTTGTTGTTCTTTAAGGGTGGAAAGGATCCAGTCAGGTCTCTCAGGGATCTGTTCGATGGAGTCGGGCATCTTACACGTCCGCTGAGCATGCAGTTTAATAAGCTTGTCAGTGGGCAGAGAGATCCAAGAGGTAGAAGGCTGGGCACAAAAAGCTTCCAGGTATACAGACTCTTCTGAAGAAGGTTTAAGGGAAGACCAGCCACCCCTCTGCTTCAGGATCTCTAGGATGTCCCCGAAGGAATCATCAAGGGGTGACCGGGGGAAACCTTCTCCTTCATCAAAGTCAGTATCTTTGTTGAAGGACTCCTCCTGGGAGTCTAAGTGCTTCATCTTATGCTTTTTCTTCGCTGGTACATCCTCAGGGGAATGTTTCAGGGAAGTGCCCAAAGAGGAAACTATCAAAGAGGGTCTTTCCTGGGGCTTTTGTGCCCTCTGTCCTGGGGTAGAGACTGATGAAAGCACAGGTCGAGGAGATGTCGAAGTCTGGTCAGACAGGGATGGTAGAGACAGAGAGTCCCCAATGGACAAAGCCTTCTCCATGATTCGGAAAGCCCCACCCAGGAGCCTGCAACAGAAATAGACTCCTTTGGAGCAGAGGTTCCACCCCCGCACCAAGAAGGTGACCCACAATACTAAAGCCTGAGTCGATCCAACAAAAGCCGAAGCACCGAGGGTCACAGAAGGCACCGAAATTAATGAAGTCGATCCATGCACCTCAGAACTGTCCAGAAAGTCTTGACCTCAGAAGGTCTCTGGTGCCGAAAGCCCAGAGACACTCAATGCAACCTTTGGTTCTGGAGAAGAAGCTGATACCAATACCGAGACAGTCAATACAGGAATGTTGCAACCGTGGGTTCCAATGACTCAACAGGAGTTGGAGGAGCAATAATGGATGGTGATGTAATAGGGCTGGTCCCAGTGCCAGTTTGGATAGGAAATGAAGACAATCCCTTCACCATTAGCAGCTGATCCACCAGTTTGATAATGTCCAATTCAGAAAGACTCTTAGTGGATTGAACTGAAGCAGTTAAAGGAGACCTAGGGGATCTCAGATAGACAAAGGGGCTTGGTAATCTATCCTTGAATGCGTCAATAGAAGGAGAATATCTGGACCATGGAAGAAAAATAACCCCCGACTGCTCCGGTACCACGTCTCTTGGTGCCAAAGCAGCTGAAGTCAACTCTGAAGTCTTGGTAGGTGCCACATCTTTTTTGCCATTCAGTGCCATGAAACCCTGACACCAAAAGATGATTAGAAACTTTCTTAGGTGGTTTTGAAGTGCTAGGAAACAAGGAAGGTCGCTTTTTAGAAAAACAGAATGATGATGAAGATTAGGCTTCCATTTTGGACCCGGAAATGGCCTCTTCAAAGTCACCTTTTAGATGTCCTTTAAGAATAAGTTTGTTTTTCCATTCGGTGAGTGTCCTAACAGAGAAACCATGGCATACTGAACAGTTCTCTTGCAGGTGAACATTACCTAGGCAATATACACAGCATACATGCCCGTCAGAGTTGGACATTTTCCTCTCACATTTCTGGCACCTTTTAAACCAGAGGTGTCCTTAGATGACTTGGCTGGTGGGGATTCAGATATATAAGCCATAATGAAAAGAAACACACACACACACACACACACACACACACACACACACACACACACACACACACAAGGAAAGAAACTGAGAAAGATTTTTCTTTATTTATTTATTTATTTTTTTAATTTTTTAAACAGAAAAAGAAAGGAAATACATGATGGTATGAGAGAATACCTGAAAAAGTATAAAGTACTAGCAATGGCACTGAGGAAAGAACTACCAATGGTAGTGAAGCAGAGTGAGGGACACACACACACACACACACACACACACACACACACACACACACACACACACACACACACACACTATTTAAGATACCTAGAGGAGCAGATAGAGAAAAAAGACAATATACATAAAAGGGAAACTTATTAAGAGAGAAAAAAACAAGGATAATTTTAAGGAAAAAAACTTACTTGAACTGCAAGTCAAAGCTCGAGATCAGTCGTACATGTCTGACATACAGCTGCAAATGAGATCTGAGGTCCTTTTGAGAGGAGCATTATGGGTAAAGCCTAGCTCGAGAGTTTGGAAGGCGCGAGCTGAAATAAATAGCCCAGTCAGTTCTGAGGCTTGGAACCAAACCTCACAGTTAAGTATTATGTGAACATTAACATCATATTTGTTGGTTTCTATACAGGAGACCTAGTTTCTTGTGGACCTTTCTTGATGGTTTGAGCTATGTGAATGTCAAATTTCAAGTTTTTGTCAATTTCTACTCCAAGCAGTTTAGTGTGGGTGATTGGGGTAACCACAATTTGCTTTCTGGACATGATAGTAAAAGACAGGGAAGACAAGGGGGATCTAGTTAGGCTAAAAAGGAGGAGCTTAGTTTTGTTGGGATTCAGAATAAGTTAGGAGTTAGTGAGCCATGTTTCAACAGAAAGGAATCTTGGGTTATGGTATGGAGGTCTTGTAGTGTGGAGGCTGCACATATTAGGGTGGAATCATCTGCATATTGCACTACAGAAGTGTGGAGTGTTGAGGTGCTGAGCAGATTGGTGAAGAGAGTGAATAGTAGAGGTCCAAGGATGGAGTGTTATGGAACCCCTAAGACAACTGGGAGCAGTGAAGACAGGTGGCGTTGTCACTGGACAGCTTGCAGTCATCCTGCAAGGTAATTTTAGAACCATGTGACAGAGAAGTTGCTAAGGTTTAGGGTGGAGAGAATGTTGATGGGTTTAGGGTGGAGAGAATGTTGATGGGTTTATTGTGATTTACCACATCAAAGGCTTTGGATAGGTCCACAAATATAGTAGAAACATATTGTCCATTCTTTCTATGGTGGTTCACTGTATTGGTAAAGGACATTAGTGTGGTGATAGTGCTATGAAAGGGACAAAAACATTGTTGGGTGTGTGATAGTAGTTTGTGTGCGAGAAGGTAGTCCATTAGTTGGGTATGCACTACTCTTTCTAGTGTTTTGGATAAGGGGGACAGGGTGGCAGTTGGGTGATAATTTCTAAGTGGTAGAATATAGGAGGTTTTCCAAATAACGGGTACCTGGCCCTCAGATATTTATCGGCTGATGAGTATAGCTACTGGATAGGCTATTGCTTCAGCAGAAATTTGTAGAAAGTCAGCTGGGAGGTTATCTGCAGCTAGGGTGGTTGGTTTCAGTTTTTGAAGTAGTTTTTTTATGGATTTAACAGACACTGGGTGTAAGTTAAAGTGGGAGGTGTCATTTTGGGAGTTGGTGCTGCACTGGGGTGCAAAAGGGGTAGAGTTGGTGTCGATACCATGGGAGTTTGCTAGAGCTTGAACAGTTTCTGTGAAGTAATTATTGAATTGGGTTGCTGTACTCTCAGAAATGTTAGGCAATGTTAGATTGGGGGTAGCTGATTTACCTGAATGAAGTATGATATTAATTGCGGCCCAGTGTTTTTGAGGGTCCTTTGTGTGTTTATTCTGGATATTGTGATAGTAATTGATTTTGTCTAATTTAACATCTCTAAGTGATTTAGGGCGGAATAAGAGAAATTAAGCTGCTGCATTTGTTGTTAGTTGGGAATGTAACAAGGTCACAGCAATGCTTCCTTAGTGACAAAAGAGCTTCCATGCTATTGACTGGATTAATATCCACTTGTGGGGCATCAGAAGACAATGGCTGAAATGGTCTGCTAAACAACTGTTTTGTCTTGAGATTTGAGAGGCAACAAGAAGATGACTTAGATGGTAGGCCTGTTCCCATATGACAAGATTGAGCTCTATCCTCCTTATGTGTACACCAAACCACTGCCATGATGTCAAAGTGGATGGATAACACACCAATGGAAAACGTGTCATGGAATACTTGAAAGGTGAAAAGGATGACCCTCATCTCCAGATACTGATGTGAAGTTTGGTCTCATAGGCCAAAGGAGCCTGGGACCACTTGCTCCAAATAGTGCTGTACAGCCTACAACAGGAACATTCATTCTCAGTTGTCAGGGGAATGGGGACTTTGAAGGGTCTGCCTAGAGGTAGAGACTGGAGTCAGGAGTCATTCATGTTAGATAATCTTTGCACTTATTAAATATGCTGATCTGAGGTCTTAATGGATCTGAAAATTGTTCTCAGTGAATTTCATCTGTCCGCTGAAGAACTCTCGTGTGAAGTATGACATAACCCAACTCACATGGAAATTAGAACAAGTCACTCTGGACTAAATAAAGAACTGCACACTGAATGGCCAGACTCCTTGTCTAACTGAAGAATCAACAAGCCAGAATTAACAGAGTGCCTCTTGTGAAGGTAATGGAAAATGTGGGCACCAGAACAGATTTTGCAAGGATTACAATTATGCACCAGGACTAAAGTTCTAAGGGCCTTCAGTACGATAGCGAGACTGAAGGAATCAAAGTGCAGTGCTAGGTTAGTCTACCCATAAATATAGAAGAAATGCCAGTAAATACCTTCAAATCACCATTCAAAACAGATCACAGTTGGATCTGCAGAAGGATGACTACACAGAATTAAAAAAACATAAAAAAATATCAGAAAGACAACATGGCATCTCAGTAGGAAACTGAACCTATTATGGAAGAAATAGTAGTCAAGACTCCAACTGCACTGGAAAGGATAGATCACATGCACAGTATAATTTTTTAAACCAGTGACACATTGATGAACCATACTGCAAACAAGAACAAAAAGTTACAGGAAATTGGGGCGACTTCATCAAAGAATTCTGATGAAATATCAGAGTTGGAGATTAAAGAGCAGGAGATAAAAGAAAAATATAATAAAAGTGGTAATAAATCAGGAACAAATGATGCAGAAACTCTTTGAACTTGACGACAGATCCAGGAGAGGTAATGTAAGATGTGCAGCAATTCCAGAACAGGTAGAAAAACAAGACGGACTTCCATGATGAAACGTCAACAATGCTCTACAACTCGAAGATATCCAAAGTGAGAGAGATCATAGAAGTGAATTTGCCCCATAGTAATACAAGAAAGCAAACCCATATTTGTCACAGTGAAATTTCAACCCTACTTATTATAAGGAAAAAATTCTTATGATTCTGTGGAAAAATTAAGTTAGGGATACTAGGGTGTTTGCTGGTAATAGTTACTCTGGGAAAACCCACGAGAAAAGAAATCCATTTATTTCAGCCATCAAAAAAGTAAAGAAATGAACACCTGCATTAAAATGCAATACACAACTGAGTCCGCCTTCTTTTCCCTCAGACTGAAACCATACACTAATCCAAAACAAGGGCTTGAAAACTTAAACAAGATGTATAGATATGAAAAAAGGCCAGGGAGAGAAAGAAAGCCATCTGCAGCAGGGCAGCAGAAGCAAAACTAAAGAACACACTAGCCACGGAGATGGTAGGTACCTGCAAAACCATGCAATGTCTATTGGGAAAATGATGGATAAAAAATATGAATTTAACCACAATGGAATGGTGCAGTTTAAATAACTGTAGGAAGATGAGTAACTGCTCTAACTTGATCAATATTACACAGACTTCTTGGTAACAGTTAAGGAACACGTCTTTTCCTAATTCACAGAAACTAAAAATGATATTCCATTCCTGGCACTGTCATGAATATAAATACTGTTATAATAATTTGTCCATTACAGAAAGTGATTTTTTATTCTATGGGACATTATAAAACAGTAAAACTGAATAAAGCAGAATATTTTAGTGTTTCAGATATAAAAAATGTACTTTAAGAATTTTGTTTCAAGCTATTCAAGTTAAACAGAACAGCCATTTGTAGTTGAAATACTTAGTGAATTTATGTCCTTATGCACTGTACTACACTTTAAAAGTGCTATGAAAGCATGTTTGTTTTTTGTCCTAGCCTTAAATGTGGTCTTTCATTCTATTAGTCAATGCGCATTTTGATCCGTGCCATCAGTGCGAAAAGTGGTTAGGATTATTTTCTGGTGGAAATCCTGAACTTAGGTCAGCAGAAGATTGACAGCAAGGAGCAGGTAAAAGTAATGCAAGTTGTCTAGACAGCAAATAAGGCTTACCTTTCAAAAAATCACCAGTTAGGCTTGAATTTTATAGAATTTAAACGGGAGAACTAAATACAGTGAACAGTAAAGAAATTGACTAAAAACAGAGCTAAAAGAATGAAAACGGATGCACTGTGAGGAATGGAAAATTCCATTTAAGAGAAAACAAAAGTGGATTTTTTTTTTAATAATTCACACGTTATTGCATACCATGGACATACTTCCAAAAGCAAACTTAAAACACAGACCAGAAACCGAATGTTTGCAACTGTAAAATAAGGTATTGCTTTAAATACAAGACTTTCTATTTCCTTTTTTAATCAACTTGCAATTTAGACATAAATATACTCCATTACTCTTCCATTTCCCCATGTCTATTTTTCTATTTGCCCATTTGCTAAGTTTAAAATAAAACAATCTAAAGTCCAATGACAGTTTTTTAATTGGAAATGTTAACTAATGATAAAAGGGTAACTATCACAGTTCTAATCCATGTCAACACTAATGTATCTGACTTGAGCAGATGATTACCAATGCAAATATTTCAAAATTTTATATCAGTGCAAGAAAGTAGGTGAGTTCTCAAAGCCTACTCCATCCCCCTCCATGAATTTCCTCCATAATATTTGAGCATGTTGACAATACCATAATAAATGCAAATAGTTTAGAAGTGGTTCCCAGATGCAGTGGCTTAGGACAGTATTTAGGTATTGTGGGGTAAGGTTGAGGTCATCTCGTACTACTTTCTAGACAACTGGTTTGGGGTGATTGGAGTCTTTGTGGAGTAGGAAGGTGGGGAGATGATCACTTAGATCATCTGGGAGACAGCCTACTGTATAGTTTTGCCTGGGATAGTTGGTCAGTGTCCAGTCCAGTATAGATTCTTTTTTTGTTTTCTTGTCTATTCTAGTGGGTTCCTCAATTAGTTGAGAGAACCCATATAAGGGTATATGTGTAGAGGGGCTGCTGGAGTTACAGGCTATCCAGTTGGTGTTTAGGTCACCTAGTAGGATTGTTTCCTGTGATAGGTTGTCCTTTGTCCAGTGTAGGATTTCTTCTATTATGAGTGAGTTATTGCCTGGGGGTATTTAGCAGCATATTGTATTGATTTTCTTGGTGTTTCTTATGGAGAGAACATAAAACAGGACTTCAGCATTTTGAAATGTGGGTGGTGTGGTGTGTAGGAGTTGGAGGTTAAGGGTGTTTTTGAAGAGAATGGCTACTCCTCCTCCTATCCTGCCTGTTCTATCACATCTAAGTGTATTATACCCTGGGGGGAGGAAGTCTTCATATTGGATACTAGGCTTTAGCCAGGTCTCTGTGATGGTGAGTATATCAGGGTTGTAGTGGGATATGAATGCATGCAGGTCTGTTATTTTGTTGGTGATACTTCTTATGTTGAGATTTAGGATCAGCAGGTCAGATGTCTGTTTGGCTGTGAGGGGACCTGGATTTGGGTGCATGTTACCAGAGATCAGTAGTTTTTGTAGGAGTGTAAGTATGTGCTTTTTAATATTGTTTGTGAGCTTGGTCTATTGTGTTTTCCTAATTTAATGTGTTGCTGTTCTGATCTTATGTGAGTAAGATGTAGTTGTGAGATTTATAATTGTAGGGCAGATGAAGTATGAGTGGGTTTGAGAGGGTGGGCTAGTGTGAGTAGTGTGATGGCGTGTGGGTAACATGATAGTCTTTAGAGTGAATACTACAATTAGGATCCCTCGTTGGTTGTGTGTAAGGTTGGAGGTGTGTCGGTTTGGTATGTGTTGTTTGGAGTGGGATCAGTGTAGGAAGTAAACGGATTGGAGGGTGGGAGGGAGGTGGGAGAGTGGGTTGGGCAAGTGGTCAGGTTATTAGGAGCTAAAATAAATGTAGAGGTAGTGGGGGCGGATGGGAAATGGGGGCTGGGTAGGGGAGCGGAGTCAGCTAGACCCCAAGGTTTTGAGAAAAAACAATAATTCAAACCTCTGTTTCAGTGGGAGAAAGCAGTAAGTGAAATAATACGAACTCTCCAATTTAATATGTAGCTCTCCACTTTACTATATCACTCAGTTCTATATAGCAGAAAATTTGGGTTATTTAAGGGAGGGAGCTACTATTATCCATTTGTGCTGCTGGAACCCCGAGTGGCTAAGAACACTCAATACCGCTAGTATATTCTTAATGCAGGTTAGGTAAACGATATACACCTTGCTTTTTTAGCTGTGAGGCAAGAGAAAACGATCTCCTGCACTTTAAAAATCTGCAATGTGTGGTAACAGCCACATTGGTTTGGATAAGAACTCTGGGGTTGGTGTGGGTTAGGCTGGTGATTTAGAAGTTAAATACCTGGATAATGAAAGAGATAGGGGACTGAATTAGGATACGTGAGACGGTAAAGCTTACAGAGCTACCTGCACAACAACAGTTTCTTAGAATAAAGAACAGTTTGTCATCTTATTTAGTCATAATTGAACCTAAAACATTTAGCACTTTCATGCACTCCCTCTCCTAGTTAAAGTCAGGAAGGTACAGTATGCACTGTAGTTTAATCGCACAGCTCAGTAATTAGAAACATTCAGTATCTCTCCAGATATTCCTTTAGTACAATCTTCACATTAATCTAGACCATAATATGGCCACAGCAAGTTTGCCTTCACAGGATGCACGCTGCTAAAACTAGGTCATAACGGCATGCTATTAGTTCATGGACTGTATTATTTAGGCACTCAAGCACTGTAATGACACCCCTTCAGGACAGCAAATGCAGAGTACTGCTGCTAACCAATAAATGGCTATCTCTCATAGTTGACCAGGTAAAGGTTACATGCAGTCGTTTAAGCTTTGATATACCTATGTATGTGACCTCACCTAAAATGCCTGTGTTAAGACAGCCCTACAGCACTTTGTAATCACAAGCATGCCCTCTCAGGTCAGGAACAATACGCAGTTAGGGTTTTATCCCCAGATAGGCAGTTAACTGCTATATCTAAGCGCACTACTCGCTATTACCAATTGTATCATTTAGCAGCATTCACCCTAAAGTTACACCACTTCTACACAAATAGAGGTCTCCGTAGTCATACAGGCTCTTGTAAGTACATACATTAAGTAGTTGCAGGTTTTAAACATATATGACCGTAATACATTGCTTAGTTCAATTGGACACACTAGCAGAGTAAGCAGGTTTAAAGACAGTAGATGTTAACACAGTGCGTAGCTTATTCCTCACACTAGCATATTTAACAGATAATATAGTTTGTACAGGTAGGAATAGTGTGCTTACCTCAGGCAAGGGGATCCGCGGGCACTTACGGTTTGAAAAAATGGCACCAGCCAGGTATGATTTAATACCTCACTTTTGTGCCTCTGTTGCTATTGGTAATGGATGGCTGATAGGGGGGATGATTGTGATGTGTCTGCCAGCTAGACCGCAAGGTTTTGAGAAAAAACAATCATTCAAACCTCTGTTTCAGTGAGAGAAAGCAGTAAGCGAAATAATACTAACTCTCCACTTTAATATATAGCTCACCACTTTACTATATCGCTCAGTTCTATACAGCAGAAAATTTGGGTTCTTTTAGAGAGGGAGCTACTATAATCTGTTTGTGCCGTGGGAACCCGAGTGGCTAAGAACACTCAATACAGCTAGTATAGTCTTAAAGCAGGTTAGGTAAAAGATATACACCTTGGTTTTTTTAGCTGTGAGGCAAGAGAAAATATCCTGCACTGTAAAAATCCTGCAATGTGTGCTAACAGCCGCGTTGGTTTGGATAAGAAATCTGGGGCTGGCATGAGTTAGGCTGGTGATTTACAAGTTAAATACTTCAGGCAGGGGGATCCGCGGGCACTTACGGTTATAACAAATCCAAGTCATCCTAAGAGACTTTGACTGAATTTTGGAGAAAACAAGCCATTATCAGTAACTCATATTATTTTAGCAGAACTCATACTGGCATGAAATTGTAAGAATTGCCACGGGAAAGAGATGAGTGCAGGAAGAGCACATTGTCTGAGTGGAGACATTCCATATGTCTGAAATAAGACATATCCCTGCCTGAAGCCAACTGATCAACTTAATGGTCTTTTCCACCAGGAACAAAGAATGATCTCATATAAATATGAAAAGAATTATGTAATGTTCTCTTTTCCTTAAATTTTGAGTAATGGACCTGTCAAACCACTGAACCATACCAGTCGGACTCAATATCTTGAAGGAAGGTGTACAAACACACACTGAGCGTGTGGCAACATCAGATGTACTTCCAATCCAAACCAAACCAGTTTCTCCCACTGCCTAGCTCTGATATAAAAAAAACCTTAATAGGCTTTTTACCGTATCCTAAAATAGGTCAGGAATCCTAAAGATACCATACTTAGTGGAAATGAAAATCTTCTTTATTCCTGCTTCTGGGATTTTTGCCATCCCAGATAAAGTCAGTTATCACTTTCAGGGCTCTCTTAATACAAGGACAGAATGTAGCATGCAGGAGATGTCTTTATATAAACAACATTTATGGAAAATGAACACCTCTACTGACAGAATGCTATCAAGAAAATTGAATTTGAATTGTATTTCACTTGTGAAAAATTACCTGCATGTTCTCCAGAATAAGCTTCATGTTTAACTGTTAAATCACTCATATCCACAGACATCTTAATCCCTAAATTTACCACAACAATTTCAAATCCATGCTTCTCTCCCATCTCTCCTCCAAATGGGAATGTCCTTCACATGCTCCCACCTAAAACTCCCACACTACTAAATCATCATTTCTTTGCCTACTTTAACTTAATTCAGAGATCTTGCTCGGAACACCTTTTCATAAATCTTTTGCATGCATGCCTCTGGCCTACCTTACTCATATTCTCAAACTTTCATTGTTTGTTTTTCTTATCCATTGTACCCATAATATTGTTTTCCTCTGTGATATTGTTAATTTGTCTCTATTCGTATGTATTTGTATGTCTGTTTGGGGCTTTTCCCCTCGGGTCTCCACTGAAAAAGGGTAATTCTTACCCAGCTGGACCAACCCGGTTAACAAATGCAAATAAATAAATAAATAGATGGCTTCTTCCATCCTAATTACAGAAATAGCTGAAAGCACTTCCTATTGTACCCTTAACCTTATGATAGCTGAATGAACAGTTTTCCCTCAATTTACTGTATGACCTGTCTCATAAGAGTGCTCTTTCATATCTTCTGGAATCCTAAATATTTGTAGATATGGAATATTTAGCCAAACTATGCAATCATCTGCAAACCACATGGTAAGGGGGTGCAAATGTTCCCCACGGACACACACAAAGGTAAATATGTATAGATCAGGTGGTGGTCTATCACCAAAAATGCCAAAATAAACTGGAGGAGACACAGGACACCCTTATCTCATTCCTTATGGAATGAAGACTGGATACGAGAGGTACCTACTTACAAACACTTGAGCCATGAGGTTACAATGCAAAAGCAAACTGAGACGTGAAGTCATAACACCTCATCATTTCCTAAACAAACGTCAGTGTGGGGTATTAAATGCCTTATTAAAATTTAAATACAAGGCCCCTGCACAAAGGCCAATTATCTGGCACAGTCATTGAATACTTCATTGCGTTCTAATTGCAGAGTCCCGCAGCCTTACCTAGATAAACCTAGATGATTCACTGGGATATTTTGTAGCCCTGACTCCAACCTGGACCCTAATATATTTGCAAAAAATTTTCAATTCTGTTTGCAACAAACAGCCCAGGGCTAAGTGTAAGCACCTTAGCCTGGGTCATGTCTGGAGAAAACACTCAACAACAATGGCCTTTTGGTAAAATTGCAAAAGAATATGACCTAACTGCATGCATTTTAAGAGAGTTAAAGAAATCCATCAGGAGTTCATCCAGCCTTGGGGCATCCCCTTTGAAAAGATCCTCATTAGCCTCTGTTGTCTCAAATAAACTGATGGAATTCTTGAGGGTTATCAGTATACCCATCCAGACTTCCAGTGTCAGATGTATTTTTAGTAAGAAAATGCTTCTAGTCTCACATAACTCTGTAGTACCTGTCCTCTAGCAAAATTCTATCAATCTGACTGGGATTGAGGGGTTAAAATTGATAACTTTCTTTGCATCCTTGAGTGCAAGAATGCATGATCTTTTGGCATATTCTTTACACTTCCACACTATGAACTTGTTAGAAGACATGCCCAAGACCCAACTAAATATCTTTTCCATTTCTCATGAGTGTCTGATACTGCATTTGTTTAATCTTATGTTTCAGACACTGGATCTTTATCTCCATAGTTTTTGCTTTATGGAGTTACATGTATCTGTATGGAACTGTACGGGTATTCTTCTTCCACACTGACATGGTTTCTGTCTGCAAATCCTGGTAATTTATGATTGTCTATCTGTATGTAAGACACTGTAGTCACTGGGTGTAGTAACTTCAATGATCTATGCTATTTTTGTCTTCTTTTCATAGACAACTATATCTGGTTTTCCTCGCATCTATTTTTTTAAACTGTTGGTAATGAATGATCCCATGCGATATAAACTTCATCATTTTCCTATGATGCTTTACTGCTCATGTTTCTAGAGTTTTTCTGCTGCTTCAATATTATGTTTGCACAATCCCCAATGCAACAGTCTTGTCACATTATTATGCCTTTTAGTAAACCATCCTTCTGCCATTAGCATACCACAACCAGCAACAAGAGGTGAGATTGTTTCCAATTCTGATTTACAAAACCAACATTTGTCTATTTCCACCACATGTTCAATGGACTTTGTAAACTAACGTGCATGTAATCCACTGTCTTGGGCTGCCAATATTAACCTTTCATCTTTTGGTTTAAATTCACCTTTCCTTAACCATTCTTGCATTCGAACATGATCAGTATGAGGTTGATCCAAATGTTTTCTCTACTTGCAACTATATTTGTGCATTTTCCACATTTCTTGCCTTCTCTTCTGATCCTTCACCTTATATTCTTTCTTTTGTTTTCTGGCACATTCTGTTGCTGCCTGATTTTTATCCATTTGTGGTTTGATTTCCATTCCTGCTTGACGCTGATATGTTTCTGCTAAACTAAGAAGGGAAGTCATTTTAGACATTCTTCTTGTGTTTCAAAATGTTCACTAAGTTTGGCTCTTGTGAGGTTAACAGATATGTATGCAGTCCCACAATTGCAGATCTATACATGTAATCAGTTTCAAGGAGGCCCATACCTCCTTCAGAACTGGGACTATATAATCTTGGTATACATTAATTTTTATAAAATTATGTGATGAGCATGCAACATCCTTCTTGTTTTACTGTCTAACCTATCTATAACACCTTTTGAGGCCAGTCAGTCAACTCCAAAACTGTAAGTTAGGACAGGAAGAACAAACTGATTTATATTTAAAAAGAAAGAAAACACACAAGCTGTACCGCGGCTGTAGACTTTATTGAGTAAGCGCTTTCAGGGATACAACCCCTTCTTCAGACTACAAAAACAAACTCATTCACTGAATTTGTACTACTCCAATTAAGAGCACCATTAGTAAAAAAGTAATCATTAAAGAGGCAGTAACATCTAAAACATCATAAAAATCATAAAAACATGCATTCTTTAAAAGCTTTGTAAAATCACAAAGCTATAATACAGGTCTCATATATAAAAAAGTAATAGAAATAAATAGTAAATAAATAAGTGTTTCAGTGGTCATGATTTTAAAAAGGTTTTAGGGAAACATTATCGAGGCCTGGTGGCTTGTCTGCAGCATAAAGCATAATCCACTTCTTGTGAACCATACTGAGGCCTCAGAACAGGTCACCTCCTCTCCTATTCTCACATACCTTTAATACAAAAAAGAGCAAACTGATTTATAGCCTGGGCTTTGTTCCTAGATGTCAATGCTGTTTTCAGTATAAAATCTTCTAAAAATACCCAAGTTTTATTCACATTTGTTCATGTTTTATTGTTGCTCCTTCATCATTTCCCAAATATTTATACACTCCCTCTTGCTCAAGTTCTTTTATATCACATTCTTGCCCCAAACTGATGTATTCTTGGTGCTCCTGGTGCTGCAACATTCCTGCTTTAAAGGTTGCTTTTGCATATCTATCAATATCAAATGACATTCTTATCATCTGAAAAGTTTTGACTACTTTTATTTGTGCTTTTAGTTCCTGATCTGATGAACTATACAGTTTTAAATCATCTACAAAAAGAAGATGAGAAGTCATTACACTTTGTTGTTTTCTGGGAGTCGCATTGTAGCCAAGACCTAATCTGTTAAATAGACAACTTAATGGGTTAAGGTGATGACAAAAGAGCAGCAATGACAGAGTCACCCTTGAATAGACCCCTTTGAATTTTTATCCCCGGAATAATAATTTGTCCTTTATCATGGCTTAACTGCAAAGTGGTTTGCCACTGTTTCATGGTCGTTGTAATGTCATCAATCAGCGTAGGGTGCATCTTATACATTTTTAAGCACTAAACCTTGAGTGTGGGATACTGCCAAATGCTTTTTTATAGTCTATCCATACCATACTTAGATTCTTCCTCTTTTTACAGTTCTCCATTATGACCTTATTTAACAACAAATGATACTTTGATCAATATGACTTTCTTTTATTACCATTTTGTTCTATTCCCATGATTGAGTTTTCTTCTAAATGACTATAAAGTTTATCTGCATCAATTCCAGTGTATAGTTTATACGTCTTCAGAAGGCAAGTTACTGGTCTATAGTTTTTAGGATAGCTTGCAGATTTGCTTTAAGTAGGAGTATTGTTTTTCCTATTGTTAACCTGACTGGTGTCTGTTTGGGGTGTGCATATAAATAGTTCTTATTCATGGCTAAATCTTCATGTAAAGCTGTCAATATTTTTAGCCAGAAGTTAGGTACTGCATCTGAGCATGGGATATTCCAATTAGGAGCCTTTATTGTTTCAATCGCTCTGGCCGTTGCTTCATCCCATTTCATATCCTGAACATTTGGACTTCTTATTCTTTCTTTTACTTCTTCTATCATTTTAGCATCTTTGTTATGTTCCACATGAGCTTCATAGATATTTCTCCAAAATGTATCTTTTTCTTTTTTTTTTTTTTTTGGCGGTGTTTCAGTTCCTTTTGCCCTGTTTCCCCAATTCGCTATAAAACATTTTTAGGTCATCAATAAATTGCTTATTTGTACTTTTCCTTTACATTTATTTGTTTATATTTTTCTGCCTGTGCTGATATTTTTAGTTTATTATTTGCTATAGTGTACGACAGATCCTGACTTGTTCTGATACTGTGCCATTGCTTTTATCATATCTATCTTTGAGTATTTTTGTTGATCTGTTCCCTCTTCTATAGTCTTTAACAGTGACAATTCTTGTTGTCTTAATTGCTTTATAGTTTTCTTTATTTGATACTTCCATGATGGCAATCGATTTTTCTCCTTCCTTTCCCTTACTACCATGCATTTTTATGGTAAGACTTTATCCGTTATTAATTTCGCTGCACAGTAGTATATCCTGCTTACTTCTGTTATATCACATGAATCTCTATGGACAGTCCTAATTGCTATGTTCATTTGCTTTATCAAACTTCTAACGTTTTGGGTTTTAATGACTTTCTGTAGTCTGTTTCTTTCATTCAGCTTAATATGTCTGTCCATTTCTTTTAAATCAAGCAACTCTTCTCTTAGATCATTTTCTTCTAAACTGAGGGCACACTCTTTATTCTCCATTTCCTGCTTGCATTCTATACAAAGTTGCAAAGCAACTTCCTGTGCCACATTCTCATCAGTTTCAACTAGTGTCATCTGTTGCTCGTTCATATGGGAACTCACTGGCCGATCACTCCACAATATTGACTGCGTCAGAGTTGCCATAGTTGTTCCTTCACTTGCTGTGCAACTCCAACTAAACATCTGTACTGGCTTTCTACGGAAGACTCAAAGTATAGTACAGTTTTGTACCTAGCATAAATGTAAATGTTCGAGTGTTCATCCTGCTGCAGTCATCACACTTGGGTTATCCTGTCAGGCAGTCCCACAGTCGGACGGATTTCCAAAGTCTTGGTCCGACGTCTGTTGCTGTCACCTCATCCCTGACGTCAGTGCACCAGGGGTACATATATTGCAACCGACGCCATTTTCTTCAGTTTTTCTTGCCCCAGATGTCAGGTGCCCCCAAAAAGGTGATCCAAATCACTACCAAAAAGTGAGAACACTGTACAGACACAAACCCCCTTAAGCTGTAAGCAAATACATCAGTAAGGCATAGCAGAGGTTTAGCCAGTAAATCAGAGGGGTTGGAGGGAGGGTATCCTGGACTGCAGCAGGGTGAACACTCGAACATCTACATTTATGGTAGGTACAAAACTGTACTATGTTCATCGTATTACCCTGCTGCAGTCATCATACTTGGGTTGAGTCCCAAAGCTAAGGTAGGGTGGAGCCATTATAGAAGGTTAGAGGAGGCAATGAGCCCCTGCAGAACTGCAGTGGCGAAGCCTGCCCTGGACTTAGAATAAAGAGGTAAGTGATAGTGTTTGGTGAAGGTGTGTACAGAACTCCAAGTTGCAGCTTCTAAAATTTCCTTGGTAGGAACCCCCTGAGAAAGGCTGTAGAGGTAGCTGTTGCCCTGGTAGAGTGGGACCTAATAGTAGGAGGAACTTGTTTCCCATGATGGGTATAGCAGAATCGTATGCAATGACCTATCCATTTAGAAATGGTTTGCTTGGAAATGGCCTTCCCTTGAGAAGCTGTAGCATATGAAACAAAGAGCTGGTCAGTTTTTCTGAAAGCCTTAGTTTTATCCAAGTAATATCGAAGCTGCCTGTGAATGTCCAAGGAATGTAGGAGTCTCTCACCTTTGTTCTGTGGATTGGGGAAGAAAGTGGGTAGATGGATGGTTTGATTTAAAGCTACACTAGAAACCACCTTAGGCATGAAGGAAGGATTAGTTCATAGAGAAACTCTGTCTTGATGAAAAATGAGGAAAGGCTCCACTGCCATAAGTGCCTGTAATTCTGAAACTCTCCTAGCAGAAGTTATTGCCAGGAGCAAGGCAGTCTTCCAAGATAGGAACTGAAGGTCTGCAGAAAAAGATGGTTCAAAGGGAGGCAATGTTAGTTTTTCCAAAACAAAGCTGAGGTCCCATGTAGGCGTAGGAGCTCTTCTAGGTGGTCTAATGTTTTTTGCCCCTCTGAGGAACTGCCTTAGGAGTGGATTTGAAAATAAAGGTGGATTTGTGTCGTAGTGAGCTGAAATAGCTGAAGCATGGATTTTAATAGAGGAGAAGGAAAGTCCTTTATGCAACATCTCAGCTAAATACTGCAGAATGTGAGGCATATGAGGCAGAGTTGTATCTAGGCCTTTAGTTTGGTTCCAAGCAGAAAATCTTTTCCATTTGTCCAAGTAAGCCTTTCTGGTGCTTGGCCTCCTGGCTTCTAGAATAACATCCAGTACTGCTTGAGAAAGAAGGGCTGGTTGGCTACTTAATTGATTTGCCATGCCGCCAGGTTTAAGGTTTTGATCTGGCTGTGTAGAATCTGCTTGTCTTGCTGTGTGAGCAAATGAGGTATTTGAGGCGATATCCATGGTGGGTTGTGAGCCATATTCTTCAATAGGGGGTACCAGTGCTGGTGAGGCCAGTCTGGGGCTATGAGAATCATTCGAGGTTTCTCCTTTTTGACCTTCAAAAGAACCTTTGTGAGAAGAGGTAATGGAGGAAAGCATATGCTGTCAGGTTTTTCCAACTGAAGGAGAGCATATCCACCTTCCATGCTTGTTGGTGGAATGTCCTTGTACAAAATTTTGTCAGCTGGTAGTTTTGAGGACTGGCAAACAGGTCTATTTTTGGTAGGCCCCATCTTTGAGTTATCATTGCAAATATTTGTGGGTCTAGCTTCCACTTGTGGGGATCTTTGAGGTTTCTGCTTAGGTCGTCTGCTAATGTGTTTTTCTGTCCTGGCAGGAAGTGAGCTTGTAACTGGACTTGGTAGGTCAGAGTTGTGTTCCATAAGATTATTGCTTGCCTGCCTGCAAAGAAGGTAGGAATGTGTGCCCCCTTGTGTGTGTTTGTCCATCTTTATTGCCAGTTGTCCAGGCTGTAGTAGATCCTTGAAGGCTGTCGGAGCTTTCTGTACAGCTAGCGTCTCTTTTTGGTTTATGTGCAGTTTTCTTTGTTCTGCAGTCCATAGGCCTTGAATGCATTTTCCTGCCATGTGAGCCCCCCAGGCGTAGTCTAAAGCATCTGTTGTGATAGTTTGCCTGGGTGGGGGCAAGGTGAAAGGCTGACCCTTGTTGAGGTGACATGCCTGTGCCCACCAGAGAAATTCCTGTTGAAGGCAGGGAATGCGAGATATCACTGTGTCCAAGCTGTGGCTGTGTTGAGACCATACGCTTTTTAGGTACCATTGTAATTTCCTCGTATGCAGTTTTGCAAATGGTATTATCAGAATGCAAGATGCCATGAAACCCAAAGCCTGCAGAATTTTTCTTGCAGTTAATTGTGTCTTTGTTGCCATTGTCTTGAAATATTGAGTCAGTTGTAATTGCTTGTCTGGTGTAAGATAAGCCTTCTGGGCCGTTGTGTCCAAGCTGGCACCCAGGAATGTCATTTTTTGTGAGGGTACTAGTTTTGACTTCTGTTCGTTTACTGTGTACCCCAGGCAATTTAGTAGATGCTTCACAAAAGCCAGATGTTGTATGAGAATGTCTTTTCTTTCTGCTTGAATGAGGCAGTCGTCCAGGTATGGATATATTTGAATTCCTCTTTGTCTGCAGTATGCAATTACTGGTGCCAGGCATTTTGTGAATACTCTGGGCGCAGTGGATAAGCCAAAGGGCAGTGCAGAGAATTGATAATGGGTTGAACCTGCAATGAAACGGAGGTATCTTCTGCAACTTTGTCTGATAGGGACATGCAGGTATGTCTCCTTGAGGTCCAACATTACCAGCCATGCTTCCTTGCCCAACATGGAAAGTAGCTGCTGTAGTGTTAGCATCTTGAATTTGGGAACTTGTAAGTGTTTAGAACTGAAAGGTCCAGAATTGGTCTCCAAGCATTTTCCTTCCTGGGTACTAGGAATAGTCTTGAGTAAAATCCTTGGCCTTGCTCTTGAGTTGGTACCCTTTGAATGACTCTCATGGCCATGAGAGCTGTAATTTGTTTTTGAGCCTCTGCCCTTTGATTTTGTGGCAGGTTTGGCATTCCTCTTTTTATTGGCAAGGTGTGGAAGTGGAATCTGTATCCTCGTAAAATTATGTCCAGGACCCATTTGTCCTTTGTGACCATGTGCCAGTTGTCTACAAATAATGCTAGTTTTCCCCCCGGGGGGCTGACAAAAGAGCTTTGTTTGGCCAGTTGAGGTGCAAGTCATTGAGTTTGCCTTCTGGTGGCTTGAGACCTGTCTTCTCCTCCCTTCTGGGTTGGAGTGGTCCATTGGCGAGGTTTATACTGAGCTTGTGGTTGTCCTCTGCCCCTTGGGCGCCTGTATTTACCCCTCTGAGGCCTGTCAGTGGCTGGAAAGGACCAATTTTTGGTTGTCCAGTTTCTGCTGAAGCGAGGGGGTTGTACCTGTAGGAAATCTTTGACTGTCTGCATTGATTTTGCCTTATCCTCCATTTTCTTTAAAACTTCTTCTGCTTTAACACCAAAAAGAAAGTACAGTTTTGTACCTAGCATAAATGTAGATGTCCGATAGGTATGCATCTGCAGTCATAACATATGGGTTGTCCTGCCTCAGGCAGCCCTTCGGTCGGCCGGATTCCAAAGTCTGGTTCTGGCCTCGGCTGATGTCGCACTTTCCCCGACGTCAGAGCGTCTGGGGTATAAAAGCATCAGCCGACGCCATTTTCCTCAGTTTTTCTTGCCCCAGATGCCAGGTGCCCTCTAGGAAGGCTAAATTTGGATAAATGCTGAAAAGTTCCAAACATTTGCAAATTATATACATGTATAAACAAACAAATACACCATAATAGATTCCCCCAGCTAGCTAAAAGAGGGGTAAGCACCCTAGGAATACCACAGAGGGGAAGGAGGGAGGGTAATCCTGACTGCAGATGCATACCTATCGGACATCTACATTTATGGTAGGTACAAAACTGTACTATGTCCTTCAAGGATGCATCTGCAGTCATAACATATGGGTAGAATACCATAGCCAATCTGGGGAAGGAGGTACTAAGAAAAGGATGGTGTAGTTAAGATCCCCTGCAGGACTGCAGGTGCAAACCCTGCTCTGGATCTAGAGTATAAAGGTAGATTGTAATGCTTGGTAAATGTATGCACGGAGCTCCAAGTAGCAGCTTCTAAAATGTCCTTGGTAGCCACCCCCCCGTAGGAAGGCTGTAGTGGTGGCCGTGGCCCTTGTGGAGTGAGGCCTGATATTTTCAGGAACTGTCTTTCCATGAAAGGAGTAGCGAACGCAATTTTCTATCCATTTTGAAATTGTCTGTTTGAAATTGCTCTTCCTTGCACCCCAGTTGCATATGCTACAAAAAGTTGGTCAGTTTTTCTGCTAGTTTTTGTTCTGTCCAAGTAGTAGCGTAGTTGTCTGTGTATATCCAGGGTGTGCAAAAGTTTTTCCCCTCTATTCTGTGGATTAGGGAAGAACGTAGGTAAGTGAATAGCTTGGTTCAAGGATACCCTAGATACCACCTTTGGCATAAAAGTAGGATTGGTTCTTAGTGACACCCTGTCCTGGTGGAAAATAAGAAAAGGCTGCACTGCCATTAATGCTTGTAACTCAGATACTCTTCTTGTTGAAGTGATTGCCAGAAGGAATGCAGTTTTCCAAGATAGAAACTGTAGATCCACTGATGCTGCTGGTTCAAAAGGAGGTAGTGTCAGTTTCTCCAGCACAAAGTTGAGATCCCAGGCAGGGAGAGGGGGTCTTCTTGGAGGTTTAATATTTTTGATCCCTCTCAGAAATTGTCTGAGGAGAGGGTGTGAGAAGATAGGTGGATCCACATTGTATTCTGCTGAAATTGCGGAAGCATGAATCTTAATGGAAGAATAGGACAGGCCATTGTGGAACAATTCTGCTAAGTATTCTAGGATATGTGTTAGGTTTGCCACTGTGACATCTGTGCCCTTTGATGTGCACCAAATGAGAAATCTCTTCCATTTAGCTGAGTATGTCTTCCTTGTGGAAGGCTCATGAGCCTCCAGGATAATGTCCTTCACCCTCTGAGATAAAATAGTTTGATTGGGATTTAAGGAATTTTCCAGGCAGTTAGCTGCAATGTTTTCAAGTTGGGATGTAGGGTCTTGAAATTGTTCTGCGTCAGAAGAAGAGGCCATAGGGGGAGAGGCCATGATTTTGCCTGAGACATGCTTCTCAATAATGGATACCAATGTTGTCTTGGCCAGTCCGGAGCTATTAGTATCACTTTTGGCTGTTCCTCCCTGATCTTCAGTAGAACCTTGTACATCAATGGGAGAGGTCGGAAGGCATATACTGTTAGGGCTTTCCAGCTGAAAGAGAGAGAGTCCACCCTCCAAGCTTGTGGGTGGTATGTCCTTGAGCAGAATGTCTTCAGTTGATTGTTGAGTGGGGAGGCGAACAAATCTATCTCCGGCATTCCCCATGTCTTTGCTATGAGTTGGAAGATGTCTGGGTGCAGCATCCATTCGTGTGCATCCATGGTAGTTCTGCTTAAGCTGTCCGCCAGTGCATTTTCTTTCCCTGGCACGAATTGGGCCTGTAGTTGGATACTGAGATTCAGGCATAGTTCCCACAGATTCATAGCCATCCGGCATAGAGGGTAGGAATGTGTGCCTCCCTGCTTGTTTATGTACCACATGACTGTGGTTGTTGTCTGTCCTTATTAGCAGGTGTCCTTGTTGGAGGAAGGGTTTGAATGCCTTGATTGCATGCCTCACTGCCAGCATTTCCTTTTGGTTTATGTGCATGCTTAGCTGTCCTTGAGGCCATAGGCCTTGGATACATTTGTCCTCCATTTGTGCTCCCCATCCTCGGTCTGAGGCGTCCGTGGTGATGGTCTGCCTTGGTTTTGGTTTGTTGAAAGGCAACCCTCTGTTGGACTGGCAGGCCTGAGCCCACCACAGGAATTCCTTTTGAAGGCATGGAATGATTGGTATCATGGTTTCTAAACTGTGACTGTGCTGAGACCATACACTCCGGAGGTACCATTGTAATTTCCTCATATGCAGCCTGGCATGCGGTATTAGAATTATGCAGGATGCCATGTAACCCAGGGCCTGCAGGATTTTCCTTGCAGTAAGCTGAGTTTGTCTTGTCAGAATCATGAAGTAATCTGGAAGTTGTTTTTGTTTTTCTTCTGTGAGAAAGGCCATTTGGGTGGTTGTGTCCAGATCTGCACCCAAAAGGTTATCCTTTGGGATGGTACTAGTCTTGACTTTTGGATGTTGACTGTGTATCCCAAGGTCTGTAGTAGGTGTATGGCATAGGCCAAGTCCTTTATCAAATTTTCCTTGTTGTCCGCTTGTATTAGGCAGTCGTCCAGGTATGGGTAAATTTGAATTCCTGTAGTCTGCAATGTGCAATTACTGATGCCAGGCATTTCGTGAATACTCTGGGCAGTAGATAAGCCAAAGGGCAATGCTGAGAATTGATAATGCTCTGATCCTGCAAGAAATCTGAGGTGTCTTCTGCAGTTTGGTCGAATAGGGACGTGCAGGTATGCCTCCTTGAGATCTAGAGTCACCAGCCAAGACTCCTTGCCCAACATGGGAAGAAGTTGCTGTAGGGTCAGCATTTTGAATTTTGGCACAATGAGATAAGTGTTCAGTGCGGACAGGTCGAGAATAGGCCTCCATTGATTTTCCTTTCTTGGTACAAGGAATAGTCTGGAGTAAAATCCTTGGCCTTGTTCTAAACTTGGTACCTTTTCTATAGCTTTCATCTGAAGTAAATTGCTGATTTGTTTTAAAGCCTCTGCCCTCGGATTTGGTGGAAGGTTTGGCATTCCGCCTCTTTTTGGCAAAGTGTGAAAGTGGAACCTGTATCCTTTGTCTATTATTTGCAGTGTCCATGTATCCTTTGTGATATAATGCCAGTTTTTTTAGAATAAAGCCAGCTTTCTGCCCAAGGGTGCTTCTAGTTGATCCCTGGTAGACGGAATCAGAGTTAAGTCATTGACCCTGGCCTGGTGTAGTAGTAGTTGTTGTTGCACTACTCCTCTGGTTGGCAGGCTGCCACTGACGGCCTCTGTAGGAGCCCTTCGATTGAACTCTGCCTCTAGGGCGCCTGTTCCTGCCTCTCTGGGCTCTGTCCGAGTCTGGAAAGGACCAATTCTTAGTAGGCCAGTTTCTGCTGAATCTCGGTGGTTGAACTTGCAGGAAATCTTTAACTGTTTGCACAGATTTTGCCTTTTCTTCAACCTTTTTTAAGATCTCCTGAGCAGAGGAGCCAAATAAATTTTGTTTCTCCATTGGAGCATCCAGGAGTTTAGCTTTGACATGGTCTGGCAAAGATTGCTCCTTCAGCCAGGCATGCCTACGAATAACTGCCCCAGTCACAGCTGATCTAAATGAAGCCTCCAGTGCATCATAGCCACATTTTAAGAAATGATTACTAACCTGTTGCGAGTTGTGTACCAAAATCCTGAAGGGATTTACAGTCTAGGGGTTCAGGAGAAGAAAGTTTCTTATTCAGTTCATCTAACAAATACTCCTGGTACTGTATCATATGAAATTGACAGTTTAATGCCCTGACAGAAAGAGTTGCAGAAGTATACACCTTATTTCCCCATCTCTCTAAAGCTCTAGACTCTCTGTCAGAGGGTAGAGGATTTTTGGCAGTAGCGGCCGCAACCCCTTTAGGGCCCTGAGAAATAGTTTCTGGGTCTGCAGAATGGGCTTTATACAAATGGAAATGAGAATCTGGGACCCTGTAGTATCTGTAGGGTTTGGCAGGGGCCGGAGGGAGAGTATCAGGGGCTGTACTGACATCATTGTACACATCATCAATTACATTCAGAACAGGAGGTATAGCTAAGGGCCTATGCTGAGGCAAATGCAAAAAGGTCCTTAATCTTTTTCTAGAATCAGAGAAATCTTGACCTTGCCATTGAAAATGCTCTCTCATGGAGTGCAGTCTCACCAAAGGAAAACTCTTCAGGAGGGGAGGCCGAAGGGATAGATTCCTCTGCATCTGAATCCTCATAAGGCGAGTAAGCCCCTTCCTGGTGGTCTGACAACTCAGATTCATCCGTGGAATCATCTGAGAAATGTGGATCAGAGGGGTCAGTCCTGGGCCTTTTGTCTGGAGGAGGTTGAGAGGCCCCGTCTGGGTGAGGTTGGGAACCCCTAATTAAGGAAATAAGGTCCTCAGCAAGGCTGAGGATCTGTGAACTAGAGGAAGGCCTCTGGGAGGTACATGTGGCAGGCAAAGCTTTTGAAAGTTTGGCAGCTTTAGCCCTTGAAAAGGCCTTAATGGACATGGAAGCAGGGGGGCCTAGCTGCCCCACATGCAGGGGTAGAAATGTCCAAAGGTATGGTGTCGGACAATTCCTGCACGCTAGCTTCGGTAGGTAGTTCTGAAGCCGACTCAGCCGGGGCCTCTCGGGCCTCGGTGGTCGGAAGTATGGTTTCGGAAGAAGGAATCGCCGAGGACTCGGTTTTGGCCGAAACCGAGACACTCGCGGTAGGCCTAGCCGTGGTTTCAGCCGAAACCGCGGGCCGCGAGTGTCGGTCCTTTTCCTTGCGTTTTTGACCATATGCGAAGTCGGAGTCCCTGACGGCATTTTATAAGCAAAAGCGGCTCCAAAAAATTCCTCTGCAAACTCCGACCGACGTCTAAGAGTTCGTCGGTTGAAGGAGGCACAGGCTAAACAGGCCGATACGTCGTGGTCTGGGCCTAAGCAAGGAAGGCAGTAAGAATGGAAATCCTTATGAGGTATTTGTTTCCCACAAGTTAAACAATTATTTACTTTGTCTGACATCGGCTGAGGCAAGAAAGAGTCCCCAACGGGTACTTAGCTTTTCAAGTCTTCGTAGCTGAAATCACTGGATCTGACCGACCGGCACTTGCGAACAGCTTCTGCTTCGGGCACCGCGCGGCAAGAAAGACTGAGGAAAATGGCGTCGGCTGATGCTTTTATACCCCAGACGCTCTGACGTCGGGGAAAGTGCGACATCAGCCGAGGCCAGAACCAGACTTTGGAATCCGGCCGACCGAAGGGCTGCCTGAGGCAGGACAACCCTATGTTATGACTGCAGATGCATCCTTGAAGGACATCATCCTGCTGCAAGGGAGCATCTAGTAGTTTTGCTTTAACATGTTCAGGCAGACTCTGCTCCTTTAACCAGGCATGCCTACGTATAACTGATCCAGTGACCGCTGCTCTGCAGGAGGCCTCCAAGGAATCAAACCCACATTGTAAGGTATGTTTGCCCACCTGCTCGGTGTCGTGCAACAAATCCTGTACTTCTTTCAATTCAGATTGTTGAGGAAGAGTTATCTTTCGTTTTAACTGAGAGATCAGAAATTGCTGATACTTAAGCATATGAAATTGACAGTTTAGAGCTCTCATAGCTAAAGTGGCTGAGGTGTAAACCTTTTTCCCCCATCTGTCTAGTGCTCTTGAATCCCTTTCAGAAGGTGCTGGATTTTTAGCCATGGAAGCCTTAGCCCCCCTTGGGACCCTGGGAGATAGTCTCTGGGTCAGCTACTGGGCTTTTGTAAAGGAATTTATGGGAATCAGGTACTCTAATATCTGTCAGGCTTGGCCGGGGCAGGAGGCAGAGAGTCAGGGTTGAAACTGGATTCTAAATAAACTCTCTGAGCCTTTTCGTGGAATCAGAGTAATCCTGACCTTCCCAGTGAAAATGCTCCCTCATAGTGTGTAAAGTTTCCCCAAAAGAGTAATCTTCTGGAGGGGAAGCTGAGGGAATAGAGTCCTCAGCATCAGAATCTTCATAAGGAGAGAAGGAATAGTCTTGGTCTTCAGAGGAATCCGAAGAAACAGACAGTTGTTCAGAGGAAGCAGATTCTTCCTCTTGTCTAGGCCTTTTGTCAGGAGGAGGCTGGTAACCCCTGATAAGGGTAATCAGATCTTCAGCATCTGTTTCTTAGGCAAAGGGCCTTGAACAGGAGACTGAAGTGAAGCTTTTTTCGATTTGGAAGGAGTCTTCGATTTTGAAAACGTTTTGACTGTAAGAGTAGTCTGTCTGAAAATGCCTTCAGAAAGCGAAGGTGTTTCAGAAGTACCGACATCCTTGGAAGGTAAGTCGTCGGTAGGGCCTGAAGTAAAAGGCTGCGTCGGCCTAGTACATTCAGTCAAAATATCCGTAGCGGTCTCGGGTTCCTCAACTGCGGTAGTCAGAGGCTGCGTCGGAGCCTCACAGATAACCAGAGAATCGGAGACCGGATCAACCGAGGCCTCGGAATCAGGCTTAGGCCTGGGCTGTCGATCCTTATCCTTGCATTTTTTGTGCACGCCGCTAGTCGATAGCTCTGACGGCATGTTATAATTGAATTTTCTGCCAAAAAAGTGTCGTGCGAAATCAAATCGTCTTTTAATAGTGCGTTTATTAAATCTAGCACAAAAACGACAAGAAGTGACGTCGTGATCAGGGCCTAGGCAGGGTATACAATAAGAATGAAAATCCTTATGAGGTATTTGCTTCCCACAAGAAATACAATTGTTAACTTTTTCTGACATCGGTCTGAGGCAAGAAAAGTTTCCCCAATGGGGTACTTAGCTTTATAGAAGACTTTGGTCTGAAACTCGAATTCGAAAATCTCAGGAGTCAGCCGACCGGCACTTGCGAACTGCTTCTGCTTCGGGCACCGCGCGGCAAGAAAGACCGACAAAAATGGCGTCGGTTGCAATATATGTACCCCTGGCGCACTGACGTCAGGGATGAGGCGACAGCAACCGACGTCGGACCAAGACTTTGGAAATCCGGCCGACTGCGGGACCACCTGACAGGATAACCCAAGTGTGATGACTGCAGCAGGGTAACACGATGAACATCTTCATATGGCAACTGATCAGATGTTTCCCACTCCACTGGTTTCTTCTTAATTTGGGGATACATTATCTATCTTGCTGTGATGTTATTGGAGTTAGATTTTCTACACATAATCCTTCACTTCACAGGTAATTCATAACATTGGTTTCTATTTCTTCAATTTCTCCATTACTAATCCTCTTTTCTACTTTTCCTCTTCATTTTCTTATTTTTTGTATTGTAAAATTTCCATGTTTGGATGCCTTTGTCTATTTCTCTTCAAATATCTATGGTGCTGCTCTTTTTTGTCTTGATTAGTTTTGCTTTCCCCTTTGCATAAATATTGCACTATATTAAATTTCTTTTTCTTTCCAGTGTCCATATTTCTTCTTCAAATGTCTCCTGCTCCTCCTGTTTCCCCTTAATTTGGGGACTTGCTGTTCCATCATGCCACGATGTAACCTGTTTTAGACTTTCTGCACTAAAATCCTTCACTTCAAAAGTACTCCATAAATTCATCTATTTTTTTTTTAACTTCTACTTTACTAATCTTCTGTACTATGTTCCTTCTTCGTGATCTTATTTTATAGTGTGAAATTTTCCATATCTGGATGCCTTTTCCTGTATTTCTCTTTGAATATCTTTCAGGCTGCCTTTTTTGTTGATTAATTTAGGTTTCACCTTTACATAAATATTGTACCACATCAGCTCTCTCTTTCTTTACCATATCCATATTTCTTTTTCATACCTTTTAAAAGTCTCTAGATTTTGTTCTTTATATTTTTGCACTTCCTCAGTCGCTTTTTCCAAACATACCAAGGTTTATTGGTCTACATAATGTTTTACATAAATCTGTTGTATTAATGAACACAAATTTTTATTTGAAGCTTCTGACAGTTTTTCTTGTGGTAGTATTTTTCTTTCCTCTAATTTCTCTCAAAGTTTTTGTATATCTTCCGTCTGGAAATTCTGGGCTTCTTGCATAATAGTAACAATTTATAATTTCTTTCTTATCCTCAATAGTTTACTCTATCGTCTTTATGGCTCTTTTTTGGCCTATCACTTTTTGTGGACAGCTACTTCCTTCTACAACATGGGGGCCATCCTCCCCCTGAGCCTGGCCTAGCCCCATTGTAGGAATGTTTCCACGTCTTGAGGATTCTACACTGTCATTTTTTCCAGTCCTGGCACCAGTGCACCTACCAGGCTTGGACACTTTTTTAATCTGGGGTCTTGTGCACTAAGCCATCTTTTTTACTTTTTAACCCACTTCTGTCCAGGATATATGCTATATAAAATACAGTATATATATCAGTGTCATCTTGGTGAGATTTTTGTGAAAACCAGGGTACACCTCATGAAAGTACTCACCAAGACCTGAGAATTAATTAAATTTCAGCAATACTACTCTCCTTTCCTTGCTGACTTCTCTCTCCATTCGGACTACTGTGGTCGGTCTAGTGGTAACAAAAGTCATTTTTGGTTTCTGAAAGTTCATCTTCCATAATCTAACTAATCTGCTAAATTCTCTGTATTATTTTTTGTTTTAATTTCATAATGACAAAAATATTCTCATTAGGAAGCAAAGACCACACTCCCCCCACTCTCACATACACAAAAATGTAGATAGATATCAGTAACATTGTCTCAACTCTCTTCCTTGACCTATCTAAAGCCTTTGACACCATTTCTCACCCTCTTCTAATCTCCTAACTCTCCAAAATCAGTCTGTCCCCCCTTCCCACCCTAGCCTGGTTCTCCAGTTACTTAAATGAAAAACAGCAAGCTATCCAATGGCAAAACACCACCTCTCTTTTCCTAAACACTACCACCGGCGTTCCCCAAGGCTCCATACTTGGGCCAATTCTATTTAGCATATTCATAAACAACTTCCACTCATCACTATCTCAAGGAACCATCATTCAGTATGCAGATGACACTGCTCTAATTCTGTTTCCGACTTACTTATACTAACTCAAAATGCCCTTTCCTCCACAGGATCCTGGATGCATAACAACCACCTCACCCTAAATCGTAACAAATCCAAAATCATTTTCTTCACCACCAAGAGAAAAAAAAAAACCTTAAACAAGACTGACTTTACTATCTTCACTCTTAACAAATCATTAACAAAAGTTGTTACTCACACAAAACTCCTCAGGTCACTATTGACAAGCACATGAAATTTGATTTTCACATACAACAAAACATTCACAAAACACACTGCAAACTTGGTGCCCTTTGTAGGCACAATCACTTCCTAAGCCCCTCCACAAGAACCTTAGCCTCTGCAGACCTACTACCCTCTCTCCTCTATGGTGCCCCTCTACTTACTAACATCCAAAATGCCTCTAAACATAAACCTGAGGCATGTACAATAAAATCCCTAAACTCACAACCAACTCCAAACACTATACCCATCACTGCACTGCCTTAAAATCACTGAACTGGCTAGAACTACCCAACTACCTCTCCTATTTACAACTAATCACAGTTCACAAAATACTCTTCAAACCCAAAGGCTGTTCTGCCCTCAGCTCAACATTCCATTACTACCGCCCAAATAGACACCTTGGATCAGAGGACCAAAAGCTCTTACAAGTTCACAAACCTAGCCTGCCACCCGGCCAACTTCTCTACTCTTACTCTATAGCCAAAACCTGGAACACCTTGACTCTAACCATCAGAACAACTCAAAACCCCTCCCTCTTCAAATGTTTCTTTCTTACCTATTTCTCTTCATGCTAGAAATGTACTTGTACCAAGCCCCCCTAAAAAAATGTAAACTTGTTTTGTCTTGACATCATTGTCTTCTTGTGTTGTTGTTTTCGGGAAATTGTACCAGTGTATGTAGATATCATGCTGAATATTAGTTATGTATATAGTGGCCTAACACTCATTGTACAAGCTTAAAATTGCTCTATGATGCCCCTTCTCCATGCTCATCTAAACACTTGTATTTACTATTTCCTTGTTATTGAGTGTATGGAATTGTACCACTGAATGCAGAGATCATAGTCACAATTAACCATGTATTTAGTCATCCAAGCCTGATTATATAGGCTCACTATTGCTCAGTGATGTTCCTGCTACAGGTTCATCTCAACTTTTGTATATATTATTTTCCCTGTGACTATATTGTATTTACATTGCAATCTCATCTTGTACTGTTGGAAGTTTTTTCTTTTTCTTTGAATTGTATTTTCTTAAGTATTTGTATTGTATCTACATCTTGTACTGTGGAGCTTTTCTCCCAGAGCCTCCACTGAAAATGGGTTCTTCGGACCCAGTGGACTATCCTGGTAAACAAAAAGCACATAAATAAAATAAAATAAATATCCACTGGTCTACTTCTTCCTGTGAATCCTTATTCTGTAACAAAGTGGTCAAATTTTCATTCCCAAAAGATGGCCTGTGTTGTCCTAGACATATAAACAAAAGTAACCATAGTGTACTCTGACAACGCATTAGGCTGTATTATTTATTATTTTTTATTATTTGATGTTTGTTTACTGTGATAGTCAGACTGTGAACAGGCCCATTTTCAGCGAAAGCCTGGGGTAAAAAACCCCAAAAATACAAGTAACAAAAATGACATAGGTTGTAAATTTATTCAATAGTAGTATAAACAAAAACACAAATTATACATAATACATATACAAGGTTAAAATAAAAAAAGCATATATAAAGGATCATAAATAGTGAATAAAAATAGTAGAAAAATAAACAATTCTTTCATGTGTTGTAATCATGAATGTATTGCCCAAGAGGCCATAATATGCATTATTCCCTTTTCCACTTACCAATAATGTAATCTACTAGCTGCTCCCAGCATATAAGTATACTTCAGTCCAAATGGATTACAGACTGCCAATATATCACCAAGATGAAATTATTCAACATATTTTAACTTCCTTAAAAACTTCTAGGAAAACACTGTTTCCCCACTGGGGATTCTGTCCAAAACTGTGTCAATTTCCACATTAAAATCCCCACCAATAAAGATCAGATGACAAAAACAGAAGCAAGCCCTTTCCAAAATGTATTAGAATATTTGGATCATCTTCATTCAGTCTGTAATAGGTAGCCATCAGCAAATACCCCTACCCTATATTTATCACGACTATGAGACAATGACCCTTACTTTTTTAAGACCTCTTCAGAAGACCAACCCAAGGACTGAAGGACATATAATAGTTACCCACCCCTTTTAGAAAAAGTACTTAAACAAGCTAACTCTCTACCAATTCTGCAAAGTAGAGCATATCAACATATTTTAAAGTTTAGTTTTCTGTAAAAGTACAACTTTGTCCTTGCACTGACTTAGATTTTTAAGGATGGCATTGGCCTTATAAACAGTAGATGTACCTTTCGCATTCCACGAAATAAACATTTCCTGAATATATGTAGTGCTTGGGTGTCCCCTCTTACCAACCACCACTGTAGAAGATATTACAGACGTTTACAGAGGAACCACCAAATGTGAAAAATAGGAAAAAAAATTCAGCTCATACATGATAATGACAAATCCCAAACTAGTATAAATAAACTCCTAACCCTGCCATTAGCAGGAACTACAAGAATAAGCCGTACTCTTCCTGACACATCCAATAGCTCCCCCTACCATGACACATTACAAGTCAGTGTCCTAATACGAATGAATCAAAAACATGTGCCTTATATAACAAGCCAATCCAACCTACCTATAAGCAACCATTTCTAACAAACCCACGTCAGCATACATTTCTATTGCCAACCTGGATTTCCACAACAAAAAGCAAATTACATTTCCAGCAAAAACAACATTTTATATAATTCTAGTGTGTCTCTAAGTTGAAATGTCTTGGATTACAGTAATAACAGATAAACAACAACAACAATGCATGTCCTCTCTCACAGGTGCCTTGGCACAATGAGCCATCTCATTTAAAATGTAATTTTGGAGTTGAGAATATCACGTCATCTTACCTCTCAGAACCCAGTTCTTCCAATGCAAATTGTAAAGGACCAAACCCATTTTAGAGAGTCCAAGGTCTAGAACACTGCAAGCCCCAAGCATTTTCCTGTTGTAACCTTCTATCCATCCTGTCTGCCTTTTATTTTTTATTTGCAGCTAAAGGGACTTAGAAGTAGATCTGTCCCTCTTCTTGCTGCCTTGAGTTTCTGTATTAGTGGAATGTACTGCCTCTACATATGACTGCTTTCCTGCAGAGGCAGCCATGTGCATCAGTTCCAGACAGCGTATGAAAAAAATATTTGCACCAATCTTTTGGTCACATTTAATATGGTTGGGCACAGGAAATGTACTTTGTATCCCAAGTCCTTAAATGTTTGCAAATAAGGAATCTTCATTTTTCTCTTAAAGTGAAGGCCTTCAACTGTCATCTGGTGTTATCTTTACAGTATGTCCCACTATCTTTACAGCACCTCCACATTCTATAGCCACCTTCAAAACTGCTTCATGATCATTACAATCAACTCACTTTAAAATAAAATATCTGGAAAATTTCCCATTTTTGGTCTTGTGACTGCCATGGTGTGTACTTTCTATTATTAGATTTATTTAATGAAAACAGAAAGATAAAAATATCAAAGCCAAAATATCACATACAAAAAGGCAAACTTGAAAATAAACAGAATATAGCATGACAGGAATATTAATAGGGGCGCCAAGGTGGTAAGCCTAAGTCCAAGCTCCTTTCTAATGAATATCGACAGAGTCATGCCTTCAGCCCTTTCAGTCAACCTATCTACTCTCAAGTTATTTCTTGATTTTTAATATCGTACATTTTTAATTCAAGCTTTCTTAAAGGTCTTATAGTTGGGTGGAGTGGATTGCTATAAAAGATGGCTGATTTGGCACCAACATGTTGTTGCTGGGCTAGTGTCGACAGTTTGAAGTTCTTGGACGGAGGTTATTGTCTTAATATGGTGGACGTCTACAGCAGTTGATTTTAAAAGATTTATAAAGGATTTCAAGGATGCCCAGAATACTTTTAACTCCTGAGTAATAGCAGAGTTAGATTTCCTGTTACTACTGCTCATGCAGTAATGTACCTCTTCATCTTTGTAACCTGTTACCCTGTATCATGTACAAATGAGAAATGCACCTCAATGATCCATGCTCAACTCAAAAGGGGTTATAATTAAACTACTGCTTAAAAACTCATTAATGTCAAAATTAAATTAAACAAGTTATACAGGGAGCAAGCCACATTCACTGTGTGTCCTCTTTCATGGACCAGTGGCAGGACACAGTGGAATGGGTGGGGCCAATGGGAAGGCGTGTGACCAACTAGAAAGGGGTGGGGCTATGCTCAAAACCACAAAAACTGGGACTTTAATAAAATACGCTGCCCTGGGTGCCAAACCATCATTATGAGAGTCCAATCATGACAAAATGAAGTGGAGAATAAAGCAGATATTTCAATGCATTGGCTACATGACAGCTTACTTAATATCTAGATGGAAACAAAAATGTTGTGAGGCATGAAAAAATGAATTGCTTTTTAAATACACTACTGGAATGCCAGTCAAAATCAGGTATAAAAAAACAAGCAGCACTCAACTCAAACCACTTCTCCTTGCACTGCAGTTTTAATTGCAATTTATATTTAGCTTTATAAAAGTACCAAGTAACATGCTGAAAGTAGCAATACCCCCACTTGTAAAAATGTTTCTTGTCCAAAAATGACCTGCTGCCTGACAACAACTATTTACTTATTTCATGGGGAAAACATGATCAAAGTAAAAAATGAACAGCAAACAAGCTCAAAGAATTACTGCACAGTTTACAGACCACACAGGATAGACTGGCATTCTATTTAGTTTACAGGTAAAGCCCGCAAAGAAGACTGAAGTCTCCAACAAACGTAATGAGCTTCTGAAAATACTGTAATGCTGTCCTTTATTACAAATACTGTCATATGCATTTCAGTACTTAAGGCTTATACGCTAACTAGTTATGTAAATATTCTCTGGATGGCAACAACAAAAAGGCCTTCAATGTTGGTAATTCTTTAACAGCATGCTTATTAAAGCTTACTTGCATCTTACAATCTCAGACAAGCTTACCTGATGGTCATTAAAGCATTGCTACTTAAACACAAAGCAACGGGCACTGCAATGGCATGCATTTTCTGAATAAGAAGCATAAATTGACAGTATAAAAATATGACAGAAAACCAGAATATTCTTCAGCATCAAGGACAGATGAAAAGCCCCTGTAGTACTTATGTCTACCTTGGATGGGGGGGGGATACTCTTCACACTTACACTGCATAACTGTTCCTTGCCTTGCTTGGACACATCCAGAGTCACGAAGTGGGGTGCAACAAGTATGTCACAATTAAATGTCTCTGGCTAACAATGATGGCCCTGATACATTTGTCATATCTCTCAGCCTCAGAGCAAGAAATCTGGACAAAGCCATAAACAGAAGTGGGACAAAGGCCCAAAATAAGGGCAATTTTTAAATATTGCTCTTATGAGCTTAGGAAGATAACAGAATAGTAGGTCTTGCATTAGTATGATTTTTCTGAATGGTATAACATCTGAAACTCAAATGTCTGTCATTATTTTCCAACTTCAATCTTTAATGATTTGCCACTAATTTATGAGAAAGCCACAATTTTATGAAAAACAGACAAAAAATGTGATGCAAAAATATAAAATGCCCACACAATACAGCCTGGAATCTGTCAAAGAAGGGACATTTTTAATATTAGTACTATTAACTTGAGCAGCTGACAAAATAAGAGCATCTACATGAATTTCTGAAATTAAAAGTAATCTATAACTGATCATTACATTTATTAATTGTAAACCCTCCACGGTTTCTTCCAAATTTGTCATTTTGCGGAGGGATTATTGGGGGAGAGCAACATTTTGAGCCAAAATCAGGGACAGTTGAGAGTTTAGGATATACCTAATTCTATAAAGTGATTTGAGTGTACCTCTTATCCTCTTGGCACAGGAAATTTGGGCAAGGCCAAATATATTGGGAGAACATATGAACAGTACTAAAAGTTACTCTTTTATAAACATAGTTGACAGAACAACAGGTCTTGCTTTAGCATGCATTCTTCTGAAGAGCATGAAGTCTGAAACTCAATATTTGTCATTACTTAGTGACTTCATTCCTAAATAATTTGCCAGAAAACCCACAAATGTTATGAGGAACAAACCAAAAATAAGAAGCAAAAATATATCAATTCTGCAAAAATCTAGACAGTTAAGAGGTATAGTTCAGCCGGGGCTGTGAGTTTGCCGCCCTTCCCCTCCTCACAAAATCATGGTCGAATGGGGCCTCCACCCTGCAGCTATTCCAATCCAATGTACCATAACTTGGCTATTTCACCACATTTACCAGAAACACTGTAATGTGCATGCTGCTTTACTTCTACGATGATTTGGATTCCATTTAAAAGTTTTATTTTACATTTTACAGCACAAACACTAATAGAAATCTGCTAAACAAAGCAATGCAGTCTCAAAATGAAAATAGACTTGGCATTAAAACTTCTTTGCCCTTGAAATTAACATTCATTGAAACATCATTGAAACCCACATTCAAAGAAAATACATCTGACCAGTAGCAGATGAAGATTAACTTTGGGCCGTTTTCAAATCGTATGCACCTTGCACAGGAAACATACATGTGTTCTTTGATACACCTTCCTGATTGTATTAATTATATTCCTCGTATAATACAGTACCGCTGTTAGAGGGCATTTTAAATTTATTGTTTTGAACATTTTTCCAGAAAATAAAACAAAATGCATGCACTAATAATGACAAAACTGCCCAGTTCAGAACATTTCCATCATAAAAGTCTACTCAGTCTATAATCCACCAGTATCAGTAAATATGCACAATCTCTGCAGAAGTAAAAGTCATCTAAATAATTCCACATTAAAGAGATCTGTAACTAATGAAGAGGTTGCTGCTAGCAAATAACTCTATATTTTATTGTTTCATCTACAAATAAAGTGCCTGTTGCCGTTGAGGAATAAATTGCCTATGTTGCAATAAAAAATGATAAACTAGTAATATTGCAATAGGGAATGGATGGCAAACTGTTAACAGGTTCATCATCACTAGGTATCTCCACCAAAGAGGACATTCTCAGGACTGCAGCATCCACCCCCTTTAAAAGTACAACACAGTACAGTATCAGCAATGCATCTATATACTGTGGGAGTACAACCCACAGACTTCTGCATAAAAAGCAAGTACACTACCTGTTGTGCTAGTAACAATACACATAGACTTAGCATAAGCAGCATTAAACTTCTCTTCAAGCTCTCTGCTCCTTGTAAAATCCACTTGATACTCAACTGTATCTCTCAACTTTTAAGCACAAGAAATCTGGAAAAAGGCAAAATTTACTGGGGGGGGGGCAAAAGCTGAAAAAGCAGGGGCACATTTTAAACATTGCTTGTATAATCTTGGAAAGTTGCTAGAATAAAATGCTGTGTTACCACCATGCATTCACTGCTACGTCTTGAACCCTGGACCCTGTGCACAATAGTCAGAAAAAAACACCACTATGCCAAATAAACTGTTTCTTGAAAGACATGTAGACTGAAACTTAAATTGCGATCATTTAGTGACTTCTGTTCTCACCATAACTCTCAACCTCTTAGTTAGCACAAAACACCTAGACAAAGCCAATAATGGGGGAACACAGCTCCCTAAACATATTCAGTGAATTCAGTTCTCACTATAGCTTTCAACCTCTCAGCGCAAAAAACCTGGACAAAGCCAATAATGGAGGAATACAGCCCCAAAAGAGTGACACATTTCAAATATTAATGTTATAAACAGAACATTGCTAGAATAAAAGGTTTTGTGTTACCATGTACTTTCTGAAGAATATGAAGTCGGAAATTCAAATGCTTGTCATTTTTATTTATTTAACATTTGCTAACCAGGAAAGTCTGATTTGGAACAAAAGCCAATTTTTATCAGTCTTTGTCAGATGGGAGAACACCAGGGCAAACCCACACAAACACATGGAGGACATGCAGACTCCATACAGAAGGCATCTCAGCCAAGAATCAAACCAGAGAACCTACAGTTGTCAGGCAGCAATGCTACCACTGCATCACTGCACTAGTGACTTTGTAAAGACACAAAAATACAGAAATCACAGATTTTATGAGGAACAGAACAAATATGAGGCAAAAATCTGCAAATTTTTTTTACAAATGGTGGTGGGTAGGGAATTCAGACTCTTGCCACCTAGGTCCAAAGTACAGGGTTCAAGCCTACTAGGGGAAACGTAACCAGGGCATTGGAGAACTTCACCTATTCTTTTTGAGAAGTACCATGGGATTTTTATATCACCTGAGCTCAAGTAGATGGGGCCTTGGGTTTACATTTCATGCAAAAGACAGCACATTCAAGAGTGCAGTACCCTTATATGCTACACTGCAGTGTTTCAGTCAATCTACCTGATATGGGAGCAGAACCCAAAGCCTTCTGCACCAAAGGTGAATGTGCTGCCTCTCATACCTCTGACCCTGTGATACATGTCAAAGGTGATGAAAGGAAATTATTATTCATTCAAAAATATAGAAATCCACAGCTCGGTCATATCATGAGAGCTGTGAAATAAATAAATCAGAACTTGAATTCAAAAATATATGTGGGAAGTGTATAAAGCAAATCTAGTGGGATATAAAAAGTAATATTATATTGCTTAACGGATTGTTCATGTTATCTTTAAAGGCAAAGCAAGTACATAATTTAGGCTAGTACGGTTGGGCTTCTAGTACAAAACTGTGTTATTGTTATTTTAATTTACATTGTGTAACTGTATGAAAATTGCCAGCATTACAGTAATTGTGTTGTTCTTCAGAGAGTAAAATGTATACTTTTTTGTGCAAACGTTTTACTGATGTTCTTCAAAAAAAATTAACTTCAGATAACAGTTTAAATTATAAAAATATGAACCAAGGGAGAGATGGCTTGTCACAGTCGTTCAGAAAAAGATATTGTAAAGTGAATTCTGAAAATCTAACATAGGCTTATCTGCTGCCCTACATCTAAACATTTTTAATAGTTACTTAAAACAAAAACTTTAGTGTCAGTTTGCAAGCAAAGTTTGCTTTACTTAAGTTATATACAATCACACAAATCAAAAAAGTACTCATTTGCAGCTTCCAATGAGCAATAGCTTTTCTGTTTATATTTTGCTTGTGCATCTTAGATTTCACAGTACTTCCAGACCTATACATCTGTTTGTGCAAATAAGGCTGCAGAAGTGCAATCTTATCAGTCACTAAAATAAAAAGCAGTTGCATATGTTTTTTAATTTTAACCAAGGATATTCTTCTACCAGAACCATCGGAGAAGATCACTAGATCATAATAAAGACTATAAACTGCAAGGAAGCCAAAACAAAAAAAAACTGTAAATCATCACAAGAAATGTACACATACATTAAACTGAGTTTGAATCTGATGCATCTGCAGACATTTTAATTTGGTAAATAAATACATTCTGATGAGGTTACACAGTTTTTTTAGTAATACACACACACACACACACACACACCCTATCTCCCTTCAGCATATCCGATCCTCCATGGCAGTTATTAAGTCCTCCGTAGTGGCCTGAATTTGTCCCTGCAAGCAGCCCGATCCTCCATGGCAGCTATGTCCTCCGTAGAAGCCCACACAGGCTGTTCTGGGTTTCCTTGTGTGACGCGAGTAGGCTGAAGCCTTGCGCCTGTGGATGATGCAGCGTGTGTTCTTCAGGTCTGTGCGGTCATCACCACACATACTTCTGGGTTGGCAAGGTGGAGTTCCCTTCCTTCTCTATCCAGACTGCCTAACAGAGCAGTCTGGAGTGTAGGATCTAAGCATGCATGTGTGCGTGGAGCTCTAGATTGCCTAACACAGCAGTCAGGAAATAAGCACGCATGCGTGGAATTTTGTTCCGGGACTCGTGAATTTTTTTTTTTCTACAGTGGTACAATTTATTTTGACAGGTGGGCGGGCTACAGCCCTGCAGTCCTATAGCACAAGCCTCCACTGCCATGGATGCTCCCCAAACAAAAAGGAAATCTGCAACACTGGCCATAAAAAAGAGAAGATATTCCTTCTCTGGAAATGAGGTAGCATGCGACTTCAACTTGCCTGGTAGCATGGAAGGAAAATGAGAGTTCTGAGGGAAGAAAAACAGAATGATAGCGACACTGAAACCTTATATCAGCCATATGTGAGTGATAGCGCTGATGTAAGGAAGGTGCAGAATATACTGGATTTTGTATATAGCTATGCTGTTGATTGAGGAGGGGGATTTAAAAGTCGGCATTATTTTCATAAAATAATAAGCATCCATATAACATTAACAGTTAATTTACTGGCCAAGGATGATATGATTTAGAAAGGAAAAAAAATGCAGAGTGATCAAACTTAAAGAATATAACAAAATCAAAGCGAGTTTGTGTCTTTCGGCTTTTCCCGGTTAGGGGTCGCCACAGCAGAACTCCGGTCCGCTAATGATTGATAGTGGATTTTTACGCACCGGGTTACCAGCCCTGACGCATAACCTTCAATGAAGGCATACCCCATTCACATATGCCTCTACACAGAAGACGCTCTAGCTGAGAATCGAATGGGACAACGTCTTGCTATGAGGCAACAACGTTACCACAGCACCACCACCGCAGTCAACGAAATTAAAGCGAGTACAAAGGAAAAAGGATTAGAAAACATAGCAATGAATACGAATGTCTATTCTTAGTTTACTTATATCGAATGTAAAGGTTAACAGATAAAATTAAAATGGACAGAGTGATAGTATATTGAAAAGTAATGAGAAGGTAGTAATGCCGCAGGGAACTCATTTAAATAAGAAAGAACATGAAAGCTTGATAAAAAAGTCAAGAATGGAAGGTTTTTATTTGGGACATGAGAGGAAAAAGTAAAGGGGAAGTAGCACTGTACATGAAGACAGTTTCATGTTACAGACAGAAGAGGATAAAAAGGATGACTTGCATTGGCATGCAATGGTTACAGAAACATGGTTTGGGAGACAATTGCCACTGGCTACAGTATATGTCCCCAAAAGTCCAAAATCCAGGCTATACAGCAAATAATGGATAACATTATGGCCCTTCAAGAAAGATTTTTGACAGTGTCCAATGATTGGAAAATAGTTTACAATAAACAGAATGTATCAGAAAGACAAAGAGGGCTTAGGATTCCCACAGAAATTAGAGTCTTAGACACTTTAAAAAAATACATGCATGTATTTCAATTAAGGGATGTAATGGGCAAGATAAAACACAATGGAGAATACACTCACTTCTCTGGAAAAAAAAATAACTGGGCCAGATTAGGATTGAATGTTGTGTACCCAAGAAACATGTGAACGTAGTGCTTTATTCAGAAACACATCCTATACAAATATCAGATCATACACCATTGTAATCACAATGGAGAACAGAGTCAAGGTCTACAAAGAAAAACAGTGGCACTTCCCAATGTACCATTTAAGAAAAACTAATTACAAAGATTGGGTACAACAGAGATTATAAGAAGAATTAGAATAAAATTCACATCAATTGAACAGCAGTGCAGGTTTGGGAATCTAAAATAAAAATTAGAAATTCAGCTATGCAGAAGGGTAAAGATTTTAGGACTAATAGACTACTTGTATGGAAGCAATACAATAAATACAATATTGCAGGAGGCAAACAAATGGAAAACAGAGGAATAGGGAAATTACTTTAAGGAGGAAAAAACAAGGTATGATAGATTACATAGAAAACTTAAGTGAAGACAGGACTAAGCCTCTGAAACTTGCCCCTTTTGAAAGCAATTCTAAAATGACTAAACTCCTAGCACAAAGATTAAGGCAAACCGTGATTATTAAATAAGAAATCAAGATACTGGAAAAACAGAAATACATCTGCGAGAAATAACACTAATCATCGATTCCACAGTGACCTATATGGACAAGGCATTCAGATGGAGGCAAATGAAAAGCACATGAGAAATTATTTGAGAAAACTGAAGCTAAATAAACTGAGGATAAATGACAAAAAGGTCCTGATAGTAAGAATATAAGAGTAGGAGATGTGTGAAGCTATTGTAAGCCGAAAGACAGAGAAGACACAAGGAACTGACATCATTCCAACAGAAACGAGGAAAAGCAAAGTAGATACGGTAGTAAAAATTTGGTTGCAGCTGTAACAGTATTCTTCAGAGAGGAAAAACACTGCTCCCATGGCAACTGGAAGTGTTTGTGGCCATACCAAAGGAGGGAACAAATTTGAGAAGCCTGGAGTCATATAGCCCTATCTTAATCTTAAATTATAACAAAGTTTTCATGACAACATTAGCCATGAGACTAGCAAGACTCAGCAAAAATAACTGAGTCAAATCAATGTGGTTTTATATTGGAATGATAGACATTTTTCAATATTAACAGAACATTGACAATACAAAAATATGCCACAGACGGTGGCAGCTCCAGGTTCCTTTAACTGCTGGGCACATAGGACATGTGAAAAACAAAACCAAAAAAAAAAATCAATAAAGTTAGAATACATGATAACATATTAACAACTTCCCCATAATCCATGGTTAAAAATGCGAGACCACTTCCCCATGAAAAAAGCAATGAACGCCATAATATTCCAAAACCCATCAATGTTCACAACAAACAGAAAAAGTAACTTATCATGCTCAAGGATTATGGTTTTGATGAAGTGCTGGCATGCAACAATATAACAAGTCATGGGTATGAATACCAAACAACAGAGGTGAGAAAATGTCATGCACAAAGACAATTGTGCCTTAGTACAAGAAAAATACCATTAACCCAAATTCAAGAACTTAAGTCAGTCTTGTTTTGTTACATATATAGATGACATGACAGAAATTATAAAATACTTTTAAACAAATGCAGCACATTTTGCCAACAATCAAAACAAAGCACACATCTTCCCCCTACTGAGCAAAAGTAAAGTTCAATGACACAGAAGCAAGTTGGGTCAGTTAACAGTTCATGGACTACAATGATAGTTTTAACACACCAGGAGGAACGTGGAAAAAAGTCTGTCAGGACTTGGACTAAAAAAAAAAAAAAAACAAAAAAAAAATAGAAGCCTTAGAAACATGCAGTTCAGCTACGTTTTGCTGAGAATCTACAACTACTGTTAAGAGGTAAGAACTGCACAGAGAACACAACTCAGTGTAATTCAAGTAAAAAAATTTAAAATGAAAATAGGTTCCAGGACCTGTGCAAGATGCCTGTGATGCATACTACTGCTATTCTATTTACTTGGTTATTAAAAAAATTATTTCCTTATGTCTAGCATGACTTGCATAAAGGGGAGTTGGAATGGATTCTAGGAAAAAGACATCTGCGATCACTTTACTACAGCAAGTCCATTGAAATTATAATAACCACTTAATGATTCTGCCACATTAAAATCTAGAGTACAAAGATATAATGAAAGAACTTGGGTACAATGGAAACCATCAACATATGCTATTAGTTTTCCAGCACCCCCCAAGGAAAACAGCAATGAGAAAGTCAAAAAACTGTACCAAGCAAATGGAGCAACACAAATCACCCATTACTCTATTTTTGGTTTGCTGTAATAACAGCAACAAAAACAATTTAGAGCTGAATGTTTTGGAGTAGCACCACACCTTTCAATTTATTTGTTCAAAAATTCTGAACAAAGACAAAATTTGGAGGCCAAAATTAGGAACAATTTTTAAATACTACTATAATTCACTTATAATTTTAGCAGAATAAGTTTTGTATCATCATGCATTTTTGAACAAAAAGAAGTAGAAAACTCTTAAGGACTGGCACTTATTGACTTGACTGTAATCATGAGTGATTGACCAGAAAATCAAAAGTTATGAGGGACAGACCAAAACAATTAGGCAAAATTCTGTAAAAACAGGGATAGTTGGGCAGTACACGTAGCACTCAACAGAGTATATCTGACTACAGTTACCCATTACTGGACTTGAATACTTGTTTTTGGGTGGGGTGCAGAATTTTACACTACAGTTATGATTTTCTGAATGTTGTTATAACTGTCTGTAAGCAGGTCTCAGCAGAAGACTAAGAATTTGTTGTTTTGATGACTGACGTCATTAAAACTACATTCAATTCTTACGTCAAGGCTTCTTCATTTTCAAACAGGTTAGTAAGGTTTGATATTACCATAACACTCACAGCTCCAACAAGAAAAATAATCATAGAAACTGCAGCCATAATCAATTTTCCAATTTCACAATATAGAACACTACACTATCGCTCATAAAGTGGAATAAATGGGTAAAATGTATAACATGCATTAACAACTAAGAAGGGAACTTTGAGAATGGTTAAAATACTACTTCATATTTCTGCAAAGTTTTTTTTGCTGTACTGTACTTGGATGTGACATAACTCTCAACTGTCCAGATTTTTGCAGAATGTCTAGATTTTTGCCTCACATTTTTGGTCAATTCCACATAAGATTTGTGATTTTCTGGATTTCTGTGGCAAATCAGTTCGGACTGACTTCACTAAATGACAGGCATAGTTTCAGACATGTTACCCTTGAGAAAATGCATGGTAACACAAGACCTTTTATTCTAGAAACATTCTAAGTTTATAAGAGCAATATTCAAAATCTGTCCCTATTTTTGGAGCTTTGACCCCCCCCCAATATTTTTGGCTTTGTTCAGATTTATTTGTGCCAAGAGGGTGAGAGCAATGATGTAGCATAATATTTTCTTTACATATTATTTCTGTGGTAGGGGTATCCAGCAGTTATAAATTCTGGGGTAATGTGTTTTACAGCATACCCAGGTCTCTAAAAAAGCAATTTCAGTAAACATCAAGAAATGTAAATAGGGGTAGGTGCACTGGTGCCAAGATTGGAAAAAATGATGGTGCAGAATCCTCAAAACACTGAAACATTCCTACAATGGGGATGAACAAAGCTCAGGGGGAGGATGACCTACCTGTAATTGAATGAAGTAGTGGTCCACAAAAAACACAAACTGACAGGCCAAAAAACGAGCCATAAAAATGATACAAAGGGCTACTGAGGATAAGAAAGAAAGTATGTATTGTCATTATCATGCAAGAAGTCCAGAATTTCCAGATAGAAGACATACAAAAAGATTTAGAGAGAAATTACAGGAAAGAAAAACGCTTGCACAAGAAAAACTGTCAAAAGCTTCAAATAAAAATATGTTTCCATTAACAGAACAGATTCATGAAAAAAGAAAATGTCCACAATGGCAAACAGCAACGTCTAAAAAGTAATTTATTAAAGCAGAACCTGTTTCTTTCATTCTGACAGTTACAGAACTTCATCAGAGTAAACAGATTACCTGATACACCACATATTTAAAAATGTACGACCCAGTCACAGTAGAACAAGTACATTCATTTAATTAAGTCAATTATCTCTTAAAGGTAAAAAAAAACAGTAATATTAAAATACACACAATTCTGGAATGAAACACTGAAAAGCATGTTACTAGTAATAGCAGAAGTAAAATAGTAAAAATAAAGGAAAGGAAGATCTCAAGGATTAAATAAAATAAATTAAATAAATCTTCACAATTGATTTAGTTGAATTAATTTACTTGTTCTACTGTGATTGGGTCATACATTTTTAAATATGTGGTGCATCAGGTAATCTGTTTACTCTGATGGAATTCTGCAACCTTCAGAGCTCAAGGCTTTAATAAATTAGTTTTTAGACAATGCTGTTTACCTCTGTAAACATTTTGTTTTTAGCACTTTTGGTGCACGCCTTTTACAGACTCATGAAAAACATTATATACACCAAGAAATCTTGGGCTATTTGGAAATGGAAGTAAATACGGAAGTGCAAAACAATAAAGAACAAAATCTAGACATTTTTAAGGGTATAAAAAAGAAATATGGACATGGGAAAGAGAGATTTGATATGGTGCAATATTTATGCAAAGGAGAAAGTAAAACTAATCAATATAAGATGTCATCCAGGTACTCGAAGTCAAAGGTAGCCAGATACAGAAAATTTTGCAATACAAAAAATAAGAAAACAAGGGAGGAAAGTAGAAAAGAGGATTAGTAATGGAGAAGTTAAAGAAACAGAAACTGAAACTAAGGATTACCTGTGAAGTGAAAAATTTAGTGTAATAATCTAACTCTGATGACATCACAGCATGAAAGAACAACAAGCCCCCAAACTAAGAAGAAACCAGTAGAGCAGAAAGCATCTCATCAGTTGCTACATGAAGATACTTTGGAGTCTTCAGTAAGAAACCTGTACAGAAGTTCAGATAGAGTTACATAGCAACAGAAGAAACAGGAAACTGTGGTAATTCCTGATGCAGTCAATGTTGTGGAGTGACAGGCCAGTGCGTTCCCATATGAAAGAGCAACAGACAGTACAGGATGAAGCTGAGCAGAATTTGGCACATGAAAATGTTCTGGAACTTTCTGTAGAATGCCCACAGGAAATGGAGAACAAAGAATGTGCCCTTAGTTTAGAAGAAAATGAACTAAGGAAAGAGTTGCTTGATTTAATAGAGATGGACAGACGCATTAAGATCAATGAAAGAAACAGATTACAGAAAGTGAACAACACCCAAAAATGTTAGAAGTCTGATAAAACAACTGAACAGAGTAAACAATACTGTTCACAGAAAATCATGCAATATAACAGAAGAAAACAGGATATCTTACTGTGCAGCTAAATTAATAAATGATATGTGCTACCACAAAAATCCACGGCAGTAAGAGAAAGGAAGGAGAGAAACCACATGCAACCATGGAAGTACTGAACAGACAAAACTATAAAGCAATCAAGGCAAGAATTGTCACGGTTAGAAAAGTACAGAAGAGGGAACAGATCAACCAAAATACTCAAAGATAGATGTGATAAAAGGAATGAGCACTATCAGAACAGACCAGGATCTATTGTACACTACTGCAAACAATACACTAAAGATATCAGCACTGGTCGAAAAGCTTAGAAGATATGAAGATAAATATAAAGGAAAAGTACAAAATAAGCAATCTATTCATGACCACAAAAACATTTTATAGAGAACTGGCAAACAAGGCAAAAGGAATAGAAACACCACCAAAAATTAAGAAATAGACACTTTTTGGATAAATATATGAAAATCCTGTGGAACATAAAAATGGTGAATGGACAGAAGTAAAAGAAAGTTCAAATGTACACGATATGAAATGGGATGAACAGCCAGAGAAACAGAAACAAAATTAAAAAAGCTCCTAACTGGAAAAAACAAGGGCCAGATGCAGTACCTAATGTCTAGCTAAAAGTATTAACATTTCTACATGAAGATTTAGCCATGAGTAAGGACTATTTATATGTGCACCCCCGAGCAGATGCAAACCTGGTTAACAGGAAAAATGATATTGCTTAAGAGTGACCATGCAAGCTATCTTAAAAACTTTATAACAATAACTTGCATTCCGATGATGCATCAATCATGGCAATAGAACAAAAGAATAACAAAAGAAAGTCATATGAAGCAAACGATCATTTGTTGTTGAAGTTATAATGGAGAATTGATTAACAGGGGAAGGATCTAAGCATGGCATGGAGAGACTACTAAAAAAGCATCCAGCATTCATGTATAAAAGAGTGCTTACAAATGTATACACCCTGCATTGTTTGATTATATTACACTGATCATGAAACCGTGGCAAACCACTTTGCAACTAAGCCACAATAAAGGACAAATTATTATCCCAGAGATAAAAATTCAAAGGGGGATATTCCAGGGTGACTTTTTGTCACAGCTGCTCTATTGTCTTGACCTTAACCCATTAAGTTGTCTACTTAGCATATTAGGTCATGACTATAATTTGGCTCCCAGAAAGCAACAACGTGTAAAGATTTATCTTCTTTTTGTGGATTATTTAAAACTGTATAGTTCATCAGATGAGGAACTGAAAGCACAACTGCAATTGGTCAAAACTTTCTCAGATAATATAAAAGAATGTCATTTGGTTTTGATAAATGTGCAAAAGCAACCTTTAAAGCAGGAAAGCTGCAGGACCAAGAAAATATCAGTGTGGGACAGGAATGTGACATAAAAGAACTTGAGCAGGAGGGAATGTGTAAATATTTGGGAACTGATGAAGGGATCAACAAAAAACATGAACAAATGTGAATAAAACTTAGTATGGAATATTTTAGAAGACTAAAATTAATGCTGAAAATAGCACTGACATCTAAGAGCAAAGTCCAAACTATAAACCGATTTCCCCTTCCTGCTCCAACTTACAGTTGTGGGGTGACTGGCCCCAAAAGGTAATGGATCAGTTGGACAAGAAAACAATGATTTATAAGAATCAATGTATACCAAGATTATATATTCCTCATTCTGAAGGAGGTATGGGCCTCCTTGAAATTGATTACATGTATAGATCTGCAATTGTAGGACTGCATACATATCTTCCTCCTCACAAGAACCAAACTTAGTGAAAGTTTAAAAACATGATGAGAACAAGTCTAAGATGACCTCCCCGCTTAGTTTAGCAGAAGCATATCAACGTTAAGTGGGAATGGAAATCAAAGAAGTAGATAAAAATCAAGCAGCAAATGAATGTGCCAAAAAAAAAAAAAAACAAAAAGAAAAGACTATAAGGCAAAGGATCAGATGAGAAGGCAAGAAATGTGGAAAATGCTTAATTACAGTTACAAGTACAAAAAATTCTGGGCACAATCTCATTTCAATCAGGAAGTAACACAGGAATGGTTAAGGAGAGGTGAATTTAAACCAAAAGACAAAAGGTTAATATTGGTGGCCCAGGTCAGTGGACTACATACAAGTTGGTTTACAAAGTCCATTGAACACATCAGAGAAACAGACAAATGCAGGTTTTGTAAAACAGAACTGGAAGAAGTCGCACATCCTGTTGCTGTGACATACACTAATGGCAGAAGGCTTATATACTGAAAGGGATAATAATGTGCAAGGCTGTTGCATTGGGGAAGCAAACATTATAATAATGAAGTAGCTAAGAAGCATTGGAAACATGACCCACAAAGTATTATAGAAAATTATGAATTTTATATCATATGGGATCACCCATAACCAAAAGTTCAAAAAACAGATGTAAGAAAACCAGATATAGCAGTCCATGAAAAGAAGACAAAAGTAGCATTGAAGACTGAAATTGCTACACCCAGCAATTACAGTGTGTTACGTACAGGGAGACACAAAGCCATAAAATACCAGGGTTTGCAGGCAGATACAAGGGCAATGTGGAAGAAGGATACCCAGACAGTTCTAATAGCAGTAGGAGCAATGGGTCTCATAAAAAAATAATTTACACTTTAATTTGGCTATGTTACCGATACATATAACTCCATATGAACTGCAGCAGGAGTCAATTCTGGGCACATTGTGGGTACTGCAAAGGGCACTTTTGGATAACATCAAAGACTGAAACAATACTAATTTCACAAGCTTTAATCATACATTGACTTAATAATGGGGTCCATTCCCATCACGGTATTAGAAATCAAAAGATTTTGAGAAATTAAAGGGGGTAGGCTAGCCTAGTTATTGGTTAACGGTTTGAATTGTGTTACCTGAAATAAATATAAGAATTGCTCTGTTCCATCCCCAAAGACAAAAATGCATATATACCCCCCCCCCCAAACACATGCACAAGCATGCATGCACACAAACCTCACTCTTTTCCTCATCTTCCAGACAGGGTATGCTGAGAAACTCTTTAGCATGCCACCACATAAACTACACAAGTTCATCAACATTCTTACTTGCCCAAATTGCAATGATACTGAGAAATAAGTACAACTACAATGTAGTTGAAAAACATACTATATGTTTATTCTGTTTCACTATTTACACATTTTCATACTAGAGCTAAAGTTTGAGAGAAGAAGAAAAGTAAAGCAGAGCAGCCGACAATTTCTTTACATATAGTGCTGAGGGAGCTAAGAAGCAGCCTGCTATTTCCTTGCATAAACGGCATTCAGATCGAAAAACAAAAGTGTGGCAATTGAAACAAATAAGTGTACAGTATACTTATTCAGCTGGTTATGATCACACTTTTATACTAAAGTTACGATGAGCTGCGAAAGTCAATACATGGCAAAAATAAACAAAAGTAAAGCATGAGGCAGAGTTGAGAATTTCTTAACCTGTGCTATTCAAGCAACGAAGTATCTTGGCTTCTAAATTAAGTACCTGAAGAATTTTCAGACTGATCTGTGGCACTGCTAACAAATAGTAAGCATTGGTCCCATCAAGTTCAGTCATCCTTTTTACTACATCAGATGCTACTTGGATTCTTCAGAACCCTTGTAAAGAGCTGCGATAGGTGGTGACATTTATCAGTTGACTAACTTGGCAATGCACATTGCATCAAATGAAATGAAGTCCGCTGTACCACTGTAGCTGCTGTTATCATTAAAGCTTTGGAGCACTGCAAGAATACATTTCCCAGATGTACTATGCTCACAGAGCTGGATCATGGTCAAAAGTGACCCAAGACATGGTAATGGACTGAAAATATCACATGGTTTGGCTCTTTCTCCCCTTGCTAGTAAAACAGGTTTTGGATTAGCAAGCATTTTCTTAAGCATAACTTATGTCTGTTATTATTTAGTTACTTTAGTTCATACCTCTACACCCTCTGCACACATGCACTCGCACCCCCCCCCACACAAACATAACCATCAATTAATGCCAGTTGTATGACTGTAAAGTCAAGATATTTGTCTGAGATCAACTGATCAATGAATTCATAAGTAAAGGCCTAGAAATGTTTCTCAGCTAGATGCTGTCAGAACAAAAAAGTGCAACCCACTGTAACTTCCCCCATCTGCCCTCTCATCTTCTTCACACGTGAATCTGAGAAAAGCCACAAAAATCAACAGATTTTAAATATTTCTTTTATATATATATATATATATATATATATATATGCACACACACACACACACACACACACACACACACACACACACACACACACACACACACACACACACACACACACACAACCTGGATTTTAGAAATGTAAAAAAATGTTTTTTGTTTGTTATCTATCATGATTTCTATGTTACCATGTAAACAGCTGTTTTGTCTGACAAGTGAACTGTATCTGTAGTTGCAATACTCTGCTTTGTTTTTATGTGGAGCTTTTCTCCCCGGGCCTCTACTGAAAATGGACATATATCCAGTTAGACTAGCCCGGTCAGCAAATGTAAAATAAATAAAATAAAATAAAATAAAAATAAAATAAATAAATAAATAAATAAATAAACTTAAGACAACTGCTAGAACAACAAGCTTTGCTTTAGCAAGTATTTTCTGAAGGATACAAAGTCTGAAACGCTTTAGCCGGTCATAATTTACTGAGTGCAATCCACAACACTTTGCCAGAAAGCCACATATTTTACAAGGAACAAACCAAACTATGTCTCAACTTCTTTACTCAAGCATAATCTTCTATTTGTTTTACCTATATAAAATGCACTGCATTTTATGCACCTGGCTAAATAGATCACATTTCGTGTTTGACAATTAGCTGTGGTATTAAGAGTATATACTGCATATGTAGTTGGATGCACAAATACTCTAGCGTCATCTATAAAAGTACATTGATTACACTTGAAACAAGGTTTTGTTCCTAACTGTTCATCTATATTAGTAAGTCCAGACATTCGATTGGAGCAACAAAGTGTCTGTTTAAGATTTCTTTTGTTCTTAAATATAAATCTAGGTTCTTCACCTACTATGTTTTTAATGTTGTCATCTAATAATAGTATGTCCCAATGCTTCTTAAAAATCCCTATTATTGGATGAATATCAGAGTATCAGCTAATTGTCCAGTATAATAGAAGATTAAAAGAAAGAATTTGTGAACATAATTATAATATTATGCTAGAAAATAATCATTATGCACTTGCAAAACATGTAATGGATACTGACCATACACATCAATTTATGTTCTCAGTCTTACAAGTCATACATCCCAATGCTCGTGGAGGTGACATTAAGAATTACACAGAACGCTGTGAAATTAAATGGATTATTAAGTTAAGAGCAGATAGAACTCCCGGCTTAAATGATAAAGTTGCACTCAAACCCATTTTAGGTAATAGGAGATTGAAGGCCTATAGTAATAACAATAATAATAATAATAATAATAATAATAATAATAATAATAATAAATTCTGCTTTACCCCAGTTCTTGGTTTCTGTATATATATATATATATGTATATTAAATATATGCATATATATATATATATATATATATATATATATATATATATATATATATATATATTTTTTTTTACTATTTTTTATAAATGTATTTTATTTTTAAATAAGTATACACATACATATTTTATGCATTTTTGTATTTCTAACAATTTCCATGGATGGATATTTGAACCATTATTCACAGAAGGGACTTTTTAATAAATGTTAAAATACATTTCATTAACAGAAATTTCATTAGTGGACATTTTAATTTATTATTATATTCCTTCTGTTTTACCTTTGAAATTAAGTATTTTATGTTTTATATCATACTAGGTAAACTGTTTGTTTTTTCTTTAAATTCAGTAGGAAATGATGTCATGTATCTTAATTATGAGTATTTAAAAGTTGATCTTTGTGAATGTTGTAAGTCTGATGAAGCCTGTTTGGTGAAAGCGCTCACTTTGTTTTAAATAAAAGTTCGGAAATTCGCTATTTGGCGCTTTTTATATCAGTTTATTTATAGATCTATTTGCTGCTTTTTTTTGCTGCTACATTCTGTGTGGGACATTCGCTATTTGGTATTTTTTACAGCAATTCATTTACATATTCATTTGCTGTTTTACTTTGCTGCTACATTTTGTGCGAGACATCGTGTATATGCCGTGGTTGTCCTGTGGATGCATCATATAGCTTTGACTGTTACATTTATAATTGCAACGGCCTCAATGGGACGCTTATTCTTGGTGAGCCACAAATTTATATAACCGCTCTTATGTTGTATGACTGTTACACTCCTTAAGGATCTGCATCCAAAATCCCATTCTTTCCTTATTTCTTGAATACCCTCCCTGTTTCATTATCATCATCCCTTTCCACTTAGCTTTCTGCTTGTGCTATGTATAACAGCCTTAACTGTGTAGCTCTAATACTCCCTGTTGAAATATGATTATTTCTCCAACTTTTTAAGCTCTAAAATAGCAGTTTTAGGTGGAATATAAATGCATGCCACTATTATCCTCATCCCTTTCCAGTAGCCCTTACTACTACAAATCTGCCATTATCTTTTGTCCTATTCTATCACTACTTGAGTTCCTTGTGCAATTAATACAAGTATTCCTACTTTCCTTTGTCTCTGATATTTTGCAGAATACTCATCCTGAAATCTTTTCTTTATCAAAACCACATGCTCAGTTCTTTCCAAATGTGTCTCCTGTAGAAATTATATTTGCACTTGCATTTTTTAATATAATGAAGTATTATTTCCTTTTTATCTATACCTGTAAGACCGTTTACATTTCAAGAAAGTGTTGCCATTATGGTAAGAAGTAATAATTCCCACCTATTATATATGAGAGCTTTTTTTTTAATACCCATTTCCAGATTCTGTGATACATGCACCCATTAAGGTTTGGCAGTTTAATCCTTTATACAGTTTTATCTTATCAATATTGTAACCTATCTCACATTTTACAAGGATTTTTGTTTCAATAAAAACCCTCTAACAAAAAACACGCACCCACAGAACATCCCCATAACAAATTACCTTAAAACATACACACATAACTATGTACTTCTTGAAATAATGAAATTTAACCCTTTTAATAGGAACATTTGTGCCAGACAGCTAACACAGATTCTAATTAAAATGAAATTGAGGTTATCCATGCTAAAATGCACGTTATTGTCTACTTGCACTAATTGATCTCTGTTCTATTTTTTATTTATTATTCTTGTATTATCTTTAACCCAACCACTGGGGATGCACAAGCCAGTGCATTTCTTCTTGCTGGTCCCAAGCATGGATAAATGGGGAGGGTTACATCAGGAAGGGCATGCAGACAACAATACAGATTTCCATACCAGATCGGTTGAGACCTGGGTTAATGATGAATGCCTCCAGCACTGTTAGCTAAGAGGGTGTTTTTGATGGTCATTCTTTAACAAGAGAAAGAATTTTTTGGGAAAGGACTCCCTTTTATTTGGTTTGGAATCATTATCCTCCTGACATTTCCACTTGGTATCTTGACTCTTGTTAAGCTGGGATTTTTGTTCATTCTGATCTTAGAAGTTGAATGCCTTACTAGGGGGCGAACCTGAGAATATGAAATATTCTAGATAACCCATGCATCAATTTAACTCTATCATTTGATTGTTTGAGAATCTGGGTGACAGCAGGACCAAACCCAAATTCAGAACTTAAAGCAGCATTCAAAATTTCATTTCTAAGTCCTCAGAAAAATTCTAGTTATGTAACTAAGCATATCTTCGCAATATAAAATAAGAGTCTGCCTTTCTAGAAATGGTGTCTGCATCTTCCAAGGCACTCATCAAAGCATGTCAAAACCTGAGTCATATCAGTGAGAGTGCCTGTTGAATAAAAGTGATACGTTAGAAACAAAGATACAGCAAAGTCATCTAAACTGTAAGCACATTGCAAAATAAATTTCAGCATGAAGTCTTGAAATTTAAAAATCCAAATACTAAATTACTAGACTGAGAACTATTTTCCCCTGAGATTGTAACCACTTGAGAATTTTATCCAGCGGTGCAGGGTCAGAAGAAGCCAAGGTTCTCTTGTTAGATTTGGAGGCTACAGAATCCACAGCTGGGTCACCAGACAATGAAGCAAAGAGTGATGCAAGGAGTACACCTCGTGCTTCCTCAAAGCCTTTTTAGGAATTTGTTCACTATCCAAAGAGGGTTTTACTTGCAGTTTTATACACATCTTCTAAGGCCAGTAACAGAAGCAACAGTCAAAACATTTGGAATCCCATCCTCAATAAGATCATAAACTCTGTCAATCTCCAGCATAGCTCCAGATTGCTTCCAGTCAAAATACATATCTAAACCTAGCTTGTTAACAAGATTTACTTTGATTCATATTTTGCTGCTTTACCTTTAATTTCATTGTTGGTTGTTAGAAAGGGATAGTTTTAGATGGGCAAGCTCTAGCTCCCCCAAGGGACCACAGAAACAATCCTACTTTGGTTTGTGATTTACTGATCTTTATTGTAAAAAAAAAAGTGTGACTGCGCTCGATAGTGAGCAATGTAAAGGAATTCCAAATTTTGTCCGGCTTGCAGAACTTGTATGGTCAGAACAAATTTACTATACTTAATTTATTATTTAGTTGTATATTGCTGGTGTGATTTATTTCTTACAGAAGTTGATTTATGTTTTTCATTATTCCTTTCTTTTACAATATTTTAATAATTTGAAGCTGAATATGGATTCCTTAAATGAGTATGCAATTAACGATTTCCTAATGCACAAATATTTTGTACAGTGTAATAAATGCTATGTATATTTAAAGGTAACAGCTGATAACACTGGTGATCTGTGTTTATCGTGTCAAAAGTTGGATGATTTGCTTACCATTGTCAGAAGTAACTCTAGACTTGATGATGACTGCACTTGTGCAATTGGAATGGCTTGGAGAACTGTTGTTTCTTATATTAGTGAATGGACTGATGAAATAAATAATGTTAGGCATAGAACAATTAGAACACATTTATGAAATGAGGATGCATCTATTGTCTGCAAAGATCAGTCAACCCCTATAGAACAATGTGATGCCCCTGACAACTTTGGAATTCTAGATGCAAGTATTCAGCAATCTGAGGATCCAGTTGGTTTACAAAGACACAAAAAAAGAAAGAAAGGAAAAAGTTCACAACAAATAAGGAAGATAAAGAAACTGATTAATGACTGTCAAAGGAGGAGAATCCGTAGTAAAAAGTACAATGTTTTGTTATGAAACACACACGTTACAAGGAATGATGGTATTTTTCTATCAGAATGCCCTTAGTCTACAGAAAATGGCATCATTTTTCCAACTGTAAGAGAAAGACCGATGTTGACTACATGGCTCAAGCTGTGGATTTACAATACCAGCTGGATGAGAATTTAATACACAATGAAAAACAGTGGAATTAAGACGACTAATGGTGATTAAGATCTATCCTTCGTAACAACTGATAGAACAAATATTATTGTATTAGAAGGTGAAGATTCTTCAGAGTTGGCCAGCAAAGACATTCTTGTAATTGAAGACTGAATTATTAGAGGAACTGATACTTACATTTGCAGAGAAGATAAACATCTAACAGTGTTATGCTTGCCAGGAGCAAAAATAGAAGATATGAGACAAGCCTTGGAATGACTTAATGTAAGGAAGTACGGACCCGTTTTTATTCATGTTGGTACAAATGATGTCATTTGCAAGGATTCTCTGACTGTCAGTAGGGAACTGACAGCCCTCTTAGATAGTAGAGCTTCTACTGGTGTTAGGACATATTTTTCACAAATCACCTATAGAAAGGATAGTCAGGTCACTGTGAATGAAAAGCTTTTTGGGGAAAATACCTACATTGAAAAAATGTCCAGTTTTTAAAAAAAAATGGAAATGTGTAGATCATCCAAGCCTAGTTTTGGGCACTCGTTTTCAGACAGAATGGCGTGCATTTATCAAGATCGGGGAAGAGAATTTTTGCAGCAGATATTTTGCAATATTTGACAAACACTAGGCAGGATTTTTGCCAGGTTGAAAATCTAACAGTTCATAGCAACATTTGATGCATCTTTAATGGTTGTTAATGCTAGGAGCATTAATAAAAAAAGTTTTGTGCTACTTTACCACAACATTGATGCTGTTATTGTTTGCGAAACATGGTTAAAGAAGAATGACTGGAAATCAGTTTTGTCAGGGTATAAATGTTTTTACTGTTAACAGACATTCTAGCAAAAAAATCATGTGGAGGTGTTATGATGGTGATTAAAGATAATTATGAGACCTGTGATTATTACATGTTCAATGATAACACCAATACTACAGACTGTGCAACTGTGACAATAAAGGCAATCCTGGAACATATAACAACTGTTGGGGTGACTGGAATAATATTGATTCAACTATGTTAGTAAGGAATTTATTCACAACGTAGATTCAGGAAGAATTGCTTCAGATTGTTAAAAAAAAAAAAAAAAAAAACTACCAGGGGACGGAACATACTACACATTGTTTGTGTTCCAAAAGAAATTACTGTTACTTCAAGTCAAGTTTTACCACCACTGCTGTGCAGTGATCATGGGGTTAATAAAGGTTAATTTGTTGCTAGATAATTCTGCCAAACTGAAATCTAAACCAGTGCACAGAAGGTTAATTTCAGATTACATGGAAGCAAAACAGTCACTATGTAAAACGAACTGGAGTGCAGTGTTCAGTGGAAAAGCAGCAGATGGAATGTGGAAAGTTTTGAAAGAGAAATTACTTGAGTGCAAAAAATCAAAAAAAATGTTTAACATCAGGAGCTAGGCATACATCAGGGGAATATATTTCCATAGGAACAGGATATCCGATTAAGGTGAGAATCAAAAAGTATAAGAAATGGAAGACAGGTCGAACCACAACTTTGAAAAGTGAAATAAACAAGCTGGACAAACAGATTAAGCAAAGTGCGAGACAAGATCAAGAAAAAAATTGAAGAAAATTTATATAAAGATATTGAGCATAATAGGAAACCTTTTTACAGATACATAAGATGTGAAAGGAGTAAAGACACACAAATTGATAAACTGTGTACAGATTCTAAAATTTATTCTCAGACACAACAGATTATATAGTTACAAAATCTTATGCAAAACAGTTTGGCTCCACAAAAGTCGTGATAGGTTGTTCTACAGACATCCACGTAACCCCAGACATTGGGATCAAATTAGATTATATTGAAAAAGAACTGCACAAAGTGGATCCAAGCAACCACAGGGAGGAGAAAGAATTAGTAACAATGACCTGAGAACACTTCAGCAAGAACTTACGGTACCATTATATCTGTTATTCACTACTTCATATAAATATGGGGAGATTCCTCAAGATTGGAGACATACGCTTATTAAACCTGTCTTCAAGGTGAAGGGGAGTAGGACCAACCCAGAGTCATATAGACCCTTAAGTCTACTTTCATGTTGTGAAAAATAATGGAGAAGGTAATACTGGATAAGTTATTGCCAGAACCAGATAGATTGGGACTTGAAACCATATATCAGCATGCATATAGTGAAAAAGATCTATTATCACCTGTAGCATGATGTTCTATGACAATATAATAGCAGCTATGAAAGAAAAATTGTACTGTAATGTAATTTATATAGATTTAACTTCAGCATTTGACAGGGTCATATACAAAACACTGATCAAAAAATTAGTACAAGTAGGTACTGATGTACTCTTGATAAGATGGATAGCTGCATGGCTTACAAATAGGACATGGCAAGTATCACACAGCAACTGGACAGGTGAAATCCTTGGTAACAGTCAGGGTGTCCCACAGGTCTCTGTCCTAGCCCCTTACTTGTTTAGATTGTATCTTTCAGACCTAACTTTTTCATTTGAGGTGTTCTACAGTCTATATGCAGATGATCTGAAACTGGATAAACTAATTTCACGTGCTACAGATAATGCATGTCTGCAAAATAACTTGACTAAACTGACCATTTGGGCACAGGAGAATAATACGCTGATAAATACATCAAAAACTAAGCATATGAGATTTGGGAGACATAAATTGAAAGGTGAATATTTAATGCAGCACACACTGATTGAAACTGTAGACTCATTTAAGGACCTGGGTATATGGGTAGATTCAGCTATGAGTTTTTCTAATCATCTATCTAATCATCTAATATCTGTTGGATTACCTGTGGCTTTTACTGGATATTCAATAAAGTGCGGCTACCCTGGTGCGCTATTTCCATTTTTCGTGTTTTTATATTTTTCTAATCATAGCAACCAATTGGTTAATGATAGTTATAAAACTATAGGCTGTATAAAATATAAAGTATAGGAAACCAAAAATGATGAAGTCATTGTTTGTTAGTTACATTAGACCCAAACTTGAGTATGGAATAACAATATGGAAACCCTATAAGAAAACAAGCATGAGTAAACTGGAAAGAGTACAGTGGAAATATACCAAAGGCATCCATGGATATGAAAATTTAAGTTATTATGAAAGACTAAAATATCTGAACTTGTACAGTGTTTCTTACAGATACTTAAAAGGAGATATTATTCAAGTATACAGGACATTTAGAGACAACTACCTCAGGGAATGTTTGGGGTTATCAAAAAGTACTACAGAATCATCAGACAACCTATGTAGAAGATTCTATAGGAATGAGAACTGCACTAATTGGTTCTCTGACAGATTAGCTGATCCATGGAACAGACTTCCAAATTACATTGATGCAACAGTCTGGACACCAATTATATGGGAACAAGTGTTTTGGTATATTGGCAAGCTAGAAGGGCATTAATGCCAGTGCTTGAAATATTTGTATGTATGTATGTAATATATGTGAAAAGGTGAACACTTGCTTGGGTTTTTGAACCTGTTCACCTTCTGAAGAATCAGACTGGAAAAACCTCCAGTCTCACTACTGTCTGCATCATAGCCTTTATCAAAATATGCGGTGCTAGTCTGAAGGTAGTCCCACAGTCATTCTGAAGAGGAACATAGTCTCTGAGATTAGATGACTGTAAAACATTCTTAGCCAAGGAAACCACAACAGCCCTGCACATGTAATAAAATGATTACCTGTCAAGCAGTAAAGTCTCCCCAAACTATGAACTACACTAGAGGACAAAATATTTGGGGAAAGAGTATTATGACTGGCAAGGATCTCTTGCCCCGGACCTCTCCTGAACCTAAAGGGTTTGGTTCTCCCGTATTTGAACCAGGTACTGGAACAGTAACTGAGGATCTGTCTGATCCTTGAGCCATACACGGCTATAGGCTCACACCACAGGGTGATGGGAAAAAAGTTAAGTGGTCTGTGGGTCAGCTTAAGGCAACAAAAGATACACAAATTGTAGGCATGTTTTGTTGAGTTTTTTTCTTTTTATGTGCAAACTGGATTTGATTGGGGGAGAGGTTCAGCCACATCAGGATCCATCAAGTCAGGAAAAAACACATCAGCCAGAATAATAAATACACTGACACTATAAATGACTGAATAAGGGCAGCAATAATTAGAAGTTATGTACCTACCATAACGTTCCATGTTAGTTGTCTTCTCTCGCCTTCTTTCTTGCTGGATGGGTTCGGAGCCGATCCTCGGCTCCGACTCGGCACTTGCTTAGCTTGAGAACTCCTTTTACCAGCTCGAGGCAACCCTATATCCCATGATGCAAGGCGAGACTACCTCAGATCTCGTTTGGTAGCTAAACAAACCCTGCCAATAACACTAATCCCAAAGGAAGAGCAAAACTAGCCTAGAAGAACTAGGCAAAAAGTTCTAAAGATAGACTCTCTAAGAACTAAGGAGAGTGAATCTGATAAAGAGAAACTCTTCAAGATCTGTCCAGGCCAGGGGGAAGGAGGGAGGGATGCAAGAAAGAAGGCGAGAGAAGACAACTAACATGGAACGTTATGGTAGGTACATAACTTCTAAATGTTAAGTTGTCAATCTCGCCTTCATTCTTGCTGGATGGGACCGCGTCCCTAGCACCTGTATCCCAGGTGGCTCAATGGAACAGACTCTTGAGTACTGTGGAACCAAAACTGGCTCTGTCCCTGGAGGCCAAATCTAATTTGTAATGAGAGACAAAGGTATGAGAAGTGGCCCAAGTAGCTGCTGCACAAATGGTATCAATGGGTAGCCTATCCTGAAAAGCTGTAGAAGTGGATAGGCTCCTGGTTGAGTGTGCCTTCGGTTTCGAGGATAGTTGCTTGCCCCTGAGCGAATACACGTATGAAATGGTGGAAGATAACCATCTGGACAAGGTCACTTTTGATACCGGGAGACCTTTCCTGTTTTCTGCATAGGAGACAAATAATTGATCTGATTTCCTGAATTGTTTAGTTCTATGCAAATAATAGCTGAGCTGACGATGGACATCCAAAAAATGCAGCTTTTGTTCAGCTCTGTCAGAATAATTTGGGAAAAAAACTGGTAGATCGATGGATTGATTAATATTAGTTTGAGAAACAACTTTGGGAAGAAAGGCTGGATTTGTTCTCAAGGATACCCTGTCCTTGTGAAAAACCAAGTAAGGGGAACGGATGCAGAGAGCTTGAATCTCGGATACCCTCCTTGCTGAAGTGACAGCCAGTAAGAATATTGTTTTCCAGGTCAGTAACTTCAAGGAGCATGAAGCAGACGGTTCGAAGGGGGGTAAAATCAGGGATGCTAACATCAAATTCAGATCCCATTGTGGAGGAGAATGTCTTATTGGAGGCTTTAGGAGAAAAATTCCTCTCAGAAAAGCTTTGCATAGTCTATGTGACATAATGTTATGATCTTGCAAGCCAACATGATATTTGGAAATAGCCGCCAGTTGAACTTCGACTGTTGATGAAGAAGATCCTGACTGAAAAACTTCAGCCAGAAAATCTAAAACAGAATGCACAGGTGCAGTAAAAGGATCAATGTGCCTGGAGTTTGCCCAAAGGGAAAAACGTCGCCACTTGCTAGCATAAACCGTTCTGGTGGACGACTTCAAAGAAGCTATTAAGATATCTCTGACAGGATCAGAGATCATAGGAAGCCTGGCTAGGGAAGGAAGTGGAGCAACCAAGCAGTGAGGTTGAGAAAACGAATGGCCCGGTGCTGTTGACCCGATTGGTGGATCAAAAGATCCAGAACTGGGTCCAGATGCCAAGGCTGCACCAGGAGGTAACGATGTAGGGTCGGAAACCAAATTTGTCGAGGCCAGTAAGGGGCAATGAGAATCAACTTGGCTCTCAAAACGGTAGCTTTCTGAATGACCTGTGGAATTAAGGGGAAAGGAGGAAAGGCGTACAGAAGTCCCTGGGGCCAATCCTGGGTTAGAGAGTCTCTCAGGGGTTAGCCTGGTAGGGGAAAGAGGGTGAAGAAGTCTGGGCATTTGTTGTTTTGGGGTGTAGCAAAAAGGTCGCAACAAGGAGTACCCCACTTCAGAAAAATCTCGTCCACTATCGATTGATTGAGAGACCACTCGTGAGGCATGAGAATGGCTCTGCTCAGTCTGTCCGCTAAGAGGTTGGACCTGCCGGGGATGTGCGTTGCTATCAGAAACCGATGAGAGGAGATTGCCCATTGCCAAAGTCTTAGAGCTTCTCGACACAAAGGATAGGACCTGGTCCCGCCCTGCTTGTTGATGTACCAGACCACAGACATGTTGTCCGTTTGAACTGCAATAGTCCCCGCGGGAAGAAAGTCGTTGAGGGCTTGCAACATTAAAAGCACCGCTCTCATCTCCAGGACATTTATGTGCAGATGGTATTCGATGGGTTGCCAAGTCCCGTGGACCATCCTGCCCTGATAATGCCCCCCCCACCCGATCAGAGAGGCATCCGTAGTGACTGTGGCAACCGGAGGAGGGGGAACAAATGGTCGGCCCTGATGAAGAAGAGGGGTGGATATCCACCAGGTTAGATGAGTCCTGCACGATTGTGTAACCAAGATTTCGTGCCTCATGGGAAGGTTCTGGAACGACCACTGAGTGAATAACATCCACTGCAGAAGACGCATGTGGAAGCGAGCTAATGGTAGAAGTACAATGGCCGCAGCCATAAGACCTAGAACCTTCAGAACCAATCTGGCTTTGACTTTGCTGCTCTGCAATAAGATCCGAACGTATTTTTGGATGTCCAGAATTCTCTGATCTGTTAGTCTGGCTAACATACTGACGGTGTTTAATTCTGCGCCTATAAAGGTGATAGATTGGCAAGGCAGCAGATTTTTCGAAATTCACCGATATTCCCAACCTTTTGCAAAGCTGCAGAGTGTAGTCTCTGCTCTGAAGAAGCTGATGCTTGGTGGTGGCGGAGAGGAGCCAGTCGTCTAAATAAGGAAACACCTGGAATCCTTGATGTCTCAGATGAGCTGTGACCACTGCCATGCATTTGGTAAACACTCTGGGGGCTGAAGTGAGGCCAAAGGGCAGGGCTCTGAATTGATAATGACTGGTCCCTAGCTGAAAGCGGAGAAACCTCCTGGAGCGCCTTTGTATCTTTATGTGATAGTACGCGTCCTGAAGGTCTATCAAGCACATCCAGTTGTCCTTGCCCAGAAAGGGCAGAATGGACTGAAGCGTGACCATCCGGAATCTTGCCTTTTTGACAAATCTGTTTAGATTGCTCAGGTCTAAAATAGGTCTCCAATCTCCCGTCCTTTTAGGGACCAAAAAGAATCTCGAGTAGACGCCGGACCCTACTTGGTCTGCTGGAACAGTCTGGACGGCTCTTTTTTCTAGGAGCTTTGAAACCTCCTGTATTGCCAAATCCCTTTGACCGGGTGAGATGTCTGGAAGGGATTGGTGAGGTACGGGATACCTTTCGAAAGGGATTTTGTTACCCTCGGATATGATCAACTGTACCCACATGTCTTGTGAAAGGGAACGCCAGGCTACTGGGTACAGCGATATCCTTCCCCCGACTGCCTCCAAGGGTGGACAGTCGGGCAACACCTCAGGGATGCTGAAAGGGCTTATCAGGAAGAGGCTCCCTGTTGCCCTGATTCTGGGGACCCCCCCCTGCCTCTAGGGCGGCGTCTATTATTGTTACCCCCTCTGCCTCTGGGGGTAAACTGACCACGTGTGTCCGGCGCTGCTCCTTGGGCTTTACGGAACCACATCTTTCCTCCCTTCTGACCCTTGGGATAGGGTCTAGAAGGGGTGGAAAAATGGACTCCACGGCAGAAAGAGTTTTGCCGTCTTGCTCACACCTGGTCAAGGTTTCCTTCACCTGAGGTCCGAACAAAGCTGAACCGTCTAAGGGGGTATTGGTGAAGGACGCCTTAAAGGTCCGCAAAATTACAAAGCCGCATCCAGGCTTGACGTCTAAGAGCCACTCCTGTGCCTGCGGCTCTGCTCGCTCCATCGGCTGCATAGGATATGAGCCGCATGGAGGAGTTGGTTAAAGAATTTAGGATTGCTAGCTGTGAGGCAATCTTGTCCTGAGCCCCAGCAGCTGAAGGATCCTGAACCACTTCACCTAGTTCCTTGAGAATATCTCTTTGAAGTCTGGTGAAATAACAAAGGTAGTTCAGCGAACGCATAGCAAAGGTCGCTGAAGAAAACATCCGCTTACCATACCTATCCATGGTCCTAGAATCTTTGTTAGGAGGATGGACAGGCACGGAAGGATCCGCAAGTTCCTTCTTGGTGGCCGCCGCCACCACCATAGCATCCACAGAGACACCCTTAGAAAGAAACTGCTTGTCTGAAGGGGCCGTAATAAATTTGGATGGCTTCCTGGGGACAGGTTCCACAGAATCTGGGGCTGCCCACGCCTTCCGAGCCACTACCTGCATAAGTGGGTCGAAAGGCGGAGACACCCAGGAGGTGGAGGGTCGGGATCCAAAAGCCTCCAGGTATACCACAACTCATCCTCGGAGGGGTCAATGGAAGGCCAGTTCCCCCTCTGTTTGAGGAGTTCAAGGATGTCTGAAAAGGAGACATCCTCAGAGGGGGACCGTGGGGAACCATCCGACTCATCTAAGTCGGTATCAGATGTTGTAGACTCAGGGGAGTCTGTGTGTTTCCTCTTACACGTCCTCTTCCATGGGGTTCTCTTGGGATCAGGAGAAACCTCGGAAGAGGAAGTTATTCCCAATGGGGAAACCTGGGGCGATGGATCCCTGGGCCTGAGAGCAAGAGGCTGGCAAGAGACATCAACAGGCACCGAAGAGGGAGGAGCTAAAGGGATGGACCATTGACCTGGCTCAGGTGCCAGGACACTCCTCATCACCTCAAAGGCTCCCCTCCCAGGGAGACCAGAATACTCCCATTCCAAGGAGACAGGAATTCCCGGTTCCACTGAGAGAGAAGGCTCCGAGGCCGATGTCGGTGCCGAGCTTACCAAAGCCGAAGCCCCGAGAGGGAGAGCGGGGTCGGACAAGGGTCCGATGCCACTAGCCCCCTCGGAGCCAACAAGGGAAACTCGACGACCGGATCCCTCCAAGGAAGGTCTCATGGAGGAGATCGGAGCTGAAAGGGGATGTATCGGTTCCGGCGCCGACACGGTCGCTGTCCCGAGTAGCTCCGGCTCCGAACTCTGGAGGAGAGTCGGAGGAGGAAGTTCAAGGGGAAGAGCAATAGCCGAAGTCTGTTGAGACGGGCTATGGAGCATTTGGGCTAGTGCCTGTGACTTCAACAGCCTGCTTACCACCCTCTCTAAATCGTGGCCAGACAGCCTGGAAGATCTCGAAGATCGGCTCCGATGACTCCGTTCCGACAAAAGAGGAGACCTCGGAGCAGAGTGGATCGACTCCAAAGAAGGGGACCGAGATCTCTTCTTGGACGAAGCCATCGGAGCCGACGTCCTTTGGGTTCCAGATGGAGCCGAAGGCTTTTCGGCTCCGATACTGGATAACACGTCGGCGCCAGCCGGAGCCGACAAGGCAACTGAAGATTGAGTGTCGGAGCCGGTAGGAACCGACACTACCACATCAGAGGAAGAAAGATCGGCTCCAGCCGGAGCCAATCTCGACTCCGAAGGAGTCGGAGCCACCGGGGAAAGCTTAACCACTGTAGCCTGAACCTTAGGTGGCTTAGAAGGTTTACTCGACCCAGTCTTAGTGGGTGAACCTTCTGGCTTTAATAAGCCACGGAGGATTAACTTGTTCCTCCTCTCCTGCAGGACTCTCTGGCTAAAAGAATGACATATAGCACAGGAGTCCTGCAGGTGTAAAGGCCCCAGGCAGTAAACACAAGAAGTGTGACCGTCTGTCAGAGACATCTTCTGACAGCACGAGTCACACTTCTTGAAGCCTGAGACCTTTCCTTCCTTAGACATAGTCTAAGCACAAAACACACACACACACTGAACAGTCACACTACTAATCCCAAAACACACACACAGATAGGGATTAAGAAAGAGAGGCCTAAGCCTAAATGAAATATTATTAACTTTACAAATTAACTTTAAAGTTTAATTAAAGGGAAATAGGGTGGGCTGTAGAAAAACTACACACTATTCTGACTATTAAGAAGAAAGGGAGAGAAAAAAACCCTGACTAAACTGTTTGAAAATTCAAACTCACCTGAGCTGGCAAAAAAAAGAGACCTCTTCGCAAAGCGGCAAACGAGATCTGAGGTAGTCTCGCCTTGCATCATGGGATATAGGGTTGCCTCGAGCTGGTAAAAGGAGTTCTCAAGCTAAGCAAGTGCCGAGTCGGAGCCGAGGATCGGCTCCGAACCCATCCAGCAAGAATGAAGGCGAGATTGACAACTTAACATTAGAAAATATAAACTATTTCCCTTCACAGCACATATGGCTAAACTACATAAATATCGCAAAAAAGTTTTGATTGTTCTAAGCCATGCTCTATAGCCTGTACAGTTTAGTAAACAGCAACCGGTCATAGTACAAAATAAAATTCACTTGTCCAAACAGTGACAAAAATATTAAATATATGCCCTTAAATCAAATAGAAACCTTTTAAAACAGCATAAATAAGCATTTACTCAGAGATTCCCTAGTCAGAAATGAAAACATATCCAGAAAAATAAAGCAATTTGCAGTAAAATCAGTAGTAAATATGATATAAATGAAAAAAAATGAAAACAAGTAAATATTTTCCTGTCTGAACTTCCAAATGAAGCTGACTGACCTCACAAAACTTGAGTTTGCCAGTATAAGTCATAGAACACCTAAGAAAAGCCTCATAAATGCTTAAAAGCAGTATTAAGCATACAATCAACGTAAAAGGAAGTTAGAATTCCCAAAGGAATATATACATGGATTTACTTATCTTTATCTAATTGGCACCAATCTCAACGTGAATACTGTCGACACTAAATGATTGACATTATACACATCGCCACACTACTGAGCATGCACTGAGCATCAATCTCAGTACATGCAAAAACCTTAAAATAAAATTAAAAAAAAAAAAAAACTTTTTTTTGCAAGTGGGCATGAACCCCCACACTCCCTAACTTCGGGATCATACAATTCTTGAGGAAACGGCAAATTGCCCAACCCAGATAATCATCTGCTCTGCTACTTCTGTAGACAGGTGTTGACTAAATTGCATCAATGTCAACAAAAATGTTAGGGCCTTCTATATATATATATATATATATATATATATATATATATATATATACACACATACACATACATACATACACACACACACATTTTTTTAAATAAATCAAAAGTATATACTAATAAAGAGGAAGGGAAGTTCCCAAAGAGAGCGTATCTGAATCTAGAAGCTGCACTCCACCAATGCAAGGTGCTGAGGAGATGCAACCATGTCAGTCCTACAGGTTGCAGTAAAAGACTGAATAACTTTCTACGACAAGGGTTAGGCTTTCCCTGATGGGAGGGGCTTAGCCAATCCCCTATCACAGAAAGTGAGAGGAGGAAATTCCAAGCTCTGGAAAGCTGGCATTGTAGCTTTGTGTGCAGGCACAGAACTTATACGCCACTGAGGCAGTGCAAATGATGCACATCCCAGGTGTACTGACTGGTTAGGTGACTTGGTCAGAGTCACACAGAAGGCAAATTAAGGTACAAGGAAGCAAACCCTGTGCACTGGACAGAGGAAGCAACTTATTAGCAACTCAGAAATGTCCTCTGTGCTGTTTGACCAATCAATGAGGGACAGGGCATAAATATGAAGCAAAAATCAGAGATTCTCAGCAAAATCAAAGAAAGATAACAGGCAGAGTACGCAAATTCATGTAAAGGTCAGCAGAACAAATTTTGCAGTCACATGCATTTTCTGTCATTACTGGTCAATGCAATACTTTGTGATTTACCAGAAAAAAATATTTTACTTATTTGTTGACCAAATAGGACAAATTGTTAACTTTCCAGGGGTTACCTAGAAACAATTTTGATTTGAGTGACTTGTTCAGAGTCACACAGAAGGCAAATGGTAGGGGGGAATCAAACCATGCAACCTGGAACACAGGAAGCAGTTCATTAACAAAATCAGAGCTTTAGTCCTCTATATTAACAACCAAATGAGTTAAGGAGGGATAGAGCATAAATATAACACAAAGTCAATGATGTTTTGTAAAACTCAGACAAAATATAACAGGCAGAGTAATTCACTTAAGAAGGTAACAGAATAGGTTTTGCATTGACAGAGATCTTCAGAACAAAAGCTCTGAAACTCTAATGATTGGTATTACTGACCAAGACAAACTGTAGCCATCAGTGGTTTATCAGAAAATGAAGGTCTGGGCAGATAGTTCAAAAGTCTAAGGTGCTGAGCTCTTAATGAGTTGCCTTCTTGTAGTTGAGGGTACAGGATTTGATTCTTTCTACCTCAACTTGCCTACTTTGTTAATTTGAGCAAGTCATTAAACCAGACAATGCTCCCAGGTTACCCCTTTGACCCATTTCTATAGTGAGACAAAACTGTATATTTCAAGCACTATGAAACTTTAATCACCTCATTAAGGACTAACAACAATCTTAACTGATTTACCTAAAAAATGGTGTGAAGTGAATTACTCAGGGTGGCTTGACTGATGGTAAATCCTCAGAACCATAATCCATTGCAATATGAAGTGATGTCTGACGGATGTTAAAACACATCCATTGCTACACACATACAACCCTCAGCAAGACCCTGCTTTTCAGTTGTCTGCTTGATCTGCTATTACACTAATGAAAGATGCATGTAGCACCTGTGTGCCCATTGCAAGACCTGACCTGCAATATTACAGCCAAACTCAAGAGCTCTAGCATGAAAGGGAGCATACAAGCATATCTGCAACTACTACTGAAACTACTTTGTAAGACCTGATCTATACTGCTCAAGCACTTGCAGCTATCATGCCAATAACCACTAATGAAACTACAGACTTTAAATATGTACAAGGAATGGGACACTTACCTGGGCACATGCCCCTTTGTGCCGTGGTGGTGCTGCCCATGGCTATAGATAATAAAAGAAAATTAATGACAATAGGTCTAGATGCAGAGAAGGCCTTTGATAGGGTTAGAGATTCATAAAGAAAAATTTTGAGTTCCCAGAGGAATAGATAATTTTACTTTTTATCTGAATAGGGCTTTAAAGCAACAGCAAAAGTTTGTAGTAGACTATCTACGCCAGTAGACACAATAAGGTGGAAAAGACAGAGGTGCCAACTTTCACCATTATTTACTTTTTACTTGGAGACTTTGGCAACAGACAAATATGCTAGAAATAACAGGGTACAGGTGGGAAGTCACTGCTAATGATGTAACAAACCCTGAACAGGATTTGGAAATTTGGAAAATTGCATGTATATAGCAAACCTGCACGATTTAAAATAAAAATCTAAGCACTAGTTTTAAACTATACACAAACATATAATTTGATACTGTGCTACCATTTTCTGTGGGAACAAGGAAAAATGAGTTCCTTACGAGTCTGGATAAAATGAAATGTACAAACAAAGAAACGTGGAATGAAAAAGCTGAAAATAAATAAATAAAATAAGAAAATAGAAAATGTTATTCATGGATGAGGAAGCCACTGCAGGGGCACAAAGAGATAAAAGTCCTATTGCCAAGTCAACCTAAGTTTAATTAGTTGCACAGGGAACTGACTGAGCCACGGGGGAAAGATGGGCATTACCATCTTGGGGAAGGCAGTCTTAAGGATGTTCGCTTCACAATCTCTTTTGGTGGCTGGGGAAGTGTGAAGAAGGGGGTGTATTCCTAAGACGCATTAGGATGGAGACATTTACTGAGCTGCTGTTGAGAGTGAGCAATATATCAGCACATCTCCACTAAACACCCACCCTCTGGATGGAAGGCAGGCACCACAAGGCAGGGGGGAATGGGGTAGGACATAAGTAAAAAAACAAAAATCCTCCAGTAGATGGTATGATGGCCAGACTCTCCAGAACATCCTTAGTCTCTACAATGGCCCTTGCACTAATGGAGAAAGTCCAGAGTGTAGAAAAGTCAAGTATCCCCAGCAATGCACAGAGGGCACAGGGATAGGGTGCCAAAGAATGAAGTAAGGGGAACAAAAATATTAAAATAAGTAAACAAATTAATAATGGATGATGAAAATAAAATAAAGGCTGTAAAGATGTTCTTGGTGTCATTAGTATGATGTCGGACTGACATATTTTTACCAAATCAATATGGCAAAAAAGTGAAGGAATTTTTATAGGAAGACAAAAAAGGGTACAGTGGAAGAAAATGATACTGCCTAAGAAAAAGTGGGGACTAGTGCTCTTGGATCTGTAATCCTACTTTAAAACCTCTCAACTTAAACTACTATATTTGCTGCTAATCTAAACTTATAGACCTAAATGGAAGGAATGTTACTGACAAGATGAAGAGAAGGGTGAAAAATGAAATTATGCATCAAAGGAAAAAGTTATTAGTAGGGGAGATACAGGGCTATTTTAGATGCAACTGACCACTATGCTATAAATAAAACTGAGGAAAGGATGGGAACACATTAGAAAGATCACTGGGTGAGGAAGAATGGAGAGAGATGTGTTTAGCCACTAAATATGATAAAATATTATAGTTAAGTACTAATCATAACTCTGCATCTGTGCTGTCTATTTTCATCCTTCGTCAACTGCTGGGTCTCAGAACCAACATCGGATCCATCCTCTGCCACTTTGATAGCCATTATGGCTCTGTAGCCCAAGCCCCCTCCTTACCCACAATCTCCTTCTCCTCAGTTATCTCAGAAGCTTTCCCTCTACAGCTAATTGAAATACGAGAAAAAGATACTCCCATAAACAACCTCTGAGGCAAAACACTACTACTAAAGGGTGAAACATGAACTAAAAGAGAGAAAAGAAGCCCTGGAGCCCACATAACAAGACTGAAAAGGAACATCCTTCAAGGGAAGTGCTACAAAATCCTGAAAGCCCAAAATCCTGAAACCAAAATCTTGAAAGTTCAAAATACTTAAAACTCAAAAACTGATATATTTAAGTAGCAGGGGGTGTGGGGGGTGCAGCCTCCATATGGGGGTCCAGGGGGGCTTGCCCCCCCTGCTTATACTTGGAAAAGAGTAATATGGTTTGTCTTTTATTTGTCTCTGTATGTACTTGTGCTGGAATATAGTAAGTGTTGGTATCCTGTGTATTTTCAGTAATATGAGATTCAGTATTTTGAGTTTTCAGTATTTTGAAATTTCAAGATTTTGGTCTCAGTATTTTGGGCTTTCAGGATTTTGTAGCACTCCCCATTCAAGACCTACTAGGAACAGTTAAAAGCGAAGCGGGTTGGTGGGTGGAAAGCTGTGGAAGGATGAGAACAGACAACACAGATGTAGAGTTATGTTGAGTACACAATTATAATACCGGATGTATTTTTTTATCCTTTACAAAAAAAAAAAAAAAAACGTCCACCACTGAAACATCAGCACAAAGTCTCAAACCATGACAAATAACCAAGATGAGGACAGTTATAGCATATCACTTTCAGTAATAACAGTGCAACAATCACACATACTCCCAGCCACTTCTTAAATAACCACAATCTACACATTATTGGTTAGTCAAAAATATTCATTAAGACCTGGAGAAAAAAGTGCTCCTAACCGGATGATCCATTTTTTTCTCTATTTTGTGCAATATGTTATGCCAGCCTGATTTATCTTGGACATAATCCCATCTATAACAACAAAGCTAAACCTAGTTATAGGATGCTTAATAGTGTGTTTATGCATGTGAATGACTAGCACATCTGACATCACTAAGATCTCCAGAAATGCATAATTTTAGTGGACGAGAAGTTTGCCCCACATAAAAAGTGGGGGATGATCTAATCTGACTCACAATTGTCATAAGCATATATGTCAAATGAGTCTACTTCTGTTTGTCGAAAACACACTTTTTCGACAAACAAAAGATCAAACCCACTTAATCGAAAGCACACTTTCACAAAAGCATAGTCACGGAAACACATTACAGTGGGGTTAAGGAAATATATCCTTTTCCCCATTGTAGTGCGATCTCAGAGTTAGTATATTTAAATAGGGGGAGTAGGGAGCACAGTCCCCCACATAGGGGGTGCAGGGGGGCTTGCCCCTCTGCAAAGAAGTGTTTAGTTTTTTTTTCCCCGATCGACTTTTGGAAATTGTATTTTCAATGTTGTGCACTTTCACTTGAGTAGATTTCTACATTTCTTGTTCGAAATTTTGAAATTTCGATCAAGAAACGTAGACCCATATCAAATATGTGCAAGGTATTAAAAGAGGTAAACTGTTTAGTATCACAAACATATTTGCAAAAACTGCAATAACTACAAGGCTAACACCCCATTAAAAAAGTCCATCTAAAGTAGTCTGTTGTGCCCCAATATTACTTCCACTAGATTTCTTATGATGGTTGAACCAGCTACCCAATGCCCTCTCCCTCCTATAAGAAATAAAACATTTGGCAAGTATGAGGTCCCTCAAAATATCGTCAGGTAACAGGCTCCCCTAATGTTTATTTACTAAATCAACCAAAAATTATGTATTGGTAACTAATCTGAGTGGAGATCCTGAAACCACTTTTTAAGATTTATATTGTAATAGCTCAGTTCAATCCATTCGCCTAACCATATCCCTTGACTGGATTACATCCTGGTAACTATATCCTCTATTAAAGAACCTGGTGACCAGCTCTTGTTCTTGTAAAGAAATAATTTCATCAGAGAAGCAAATCCTATGAAGCTGCTTAAATTGGGCTTGAGGAATGTTCTTAATAATATTCTGGGGATGGTAGCTACTAGCCTGCAAAATAGTATTAACCTGCGGGTGTTTCTTATGGGCTTGCGTAACTAAGGTACCATCATCCTGTAAATGAATTTCAACATCCAAAAAAGTAATATGTACAGAATCAAAATTAAGTGTAAAATGTCAACCCCACTTGTTTTCATTTAGATAGTCTACAAATTCTAATACGTAATCCATATCCAAATGCCAAACTAACCAGAAGTCATCTAGTATCGGTGCCAGATGTCCATGGATTCTAAATAGATGTTATGAGTTGGATCATAAATAATTTGTTCAACATAGCCCACCAATAAGTCTGCATAAATGGGGGCAAATAATGCCCCATAGCAGTACCCTTAAGCTGTAGATAACATTTATCCTTAAAATAAAAACATTTTTAGTTAAGACATGTTCTGCAAGGCAAATTAGAAAAGTATTAAACCCTGGGCTATATAGAGAAATGCAATTCAACCAACATTCCAGGGCTGTTAGACCTTGAATGAGGTATATTGGTATACAAAGCTGACAGATGCATCTTGACTGCGCATATACCACCCTGGTTCAAGTTGCATCTCTTGAATGATATGCAAAAACTCTGGTTCCAAACATCGAGTCAGAAAGGCCAATAATGGTTCAACCATTTGTTGAAAGCTCAACAAATGGCTTCAATGTTGTTTGTTAAAGTCTTACATTCACTTATTCCTTTTATGAATGAAAAACTGTTGATTTAGTGACTCAGGTTAGTCAACTTTGTGACCAGATTAAGCCCTATGAAATAACATTCCCCTTACCGGGAACAGTTTGTACAGTTGACCAAAGATTAAACAGAGATGGAAAAAGATTTAAAGACTCGTAAATTTAAAAAAATTTCTAGAGACTGTAAGACTATAAATGTGGGAAACAGTTCACTGCCCATAAAATGGTTAAATTTTCCGAAATCAAAGAATGCCCCCAATTGATTAAACAGGGATGGAAAAAGATTTAAAGACTCGTAAATTTAAAAAATTTTCTAGAGACTGTAAGACTATAAATGTGGGAAACAGTTCACTGCCCATAAAATGGTTAAATTTTCCGAAATCAAAGAATGCCCCCAATTAGTTGGTAAACGTAAAAGGAAAACATCCATTCTTAAGAGAGCTGATGGTACTTCTGAGACATCTGGTGATGGATTTTCCTCTAACAGAAACAGATACCAGAATGCCATCTGTTTCTCCATCTGCTAAAAAGAAAAATGATGGTCTCCCTTTATGCATCACAGGAGATCTGGACGCAAGCACCATAAGCGGAGCACCAACTTGGAAACATTGTTGCTGCTAATGATACCACAATAAATAGTTTGAACGTTCTTAATATTTCTTCTTTATCTTCCAATGAAGTTATATTTCTTAATAAAGGTCTTGGTTTTGTGCCAAGTTATTTGGTGCTAGAGAATGTGTTTGCTCAGGATGTTATTTTGTTTTGTAGATTGTTGAATATTAAGGTATATTTTCACAACAAGCAAATTAACAAATAATATGATCCCTCACTTTTCTGTTTCAGTCTATATTCACACCACCCTCTAGTAAGTGTGCTGCAGTTTTCCAACAACAGGTACTAAGGGACTTGCATTTTACATATGGATTTTATTTACGGATTCATATGAATCTTATTTACGAATTCCCTCTAATAATTTGTTAGTTTCCCAGAAACAAGGTTTGTCAACTCTTCATAAGAACAAACAACTGGTTATTAGTGCAGATGATAAGGGGGGGGGTACTGAGGTAGTTTGATTTTGAGCCATGTTTGTGGTCAAGGCTCAAACAATTGTCAGATCAACAATTCTACCAAAGGATGTTTTTTATATTGACCATTTCTTGGAGCTTGCCTTAAAGGCGGGAATCATTTCTAGAGAAGTAATATTCCATCCAACTGTTAAGGATCCACTGAAACAATACTTTTATATGTTACCTAAGACTCGTAAGAATTTGAACCAACCTCCTGGGAGACCAACAGTATCTGGCAAAAGTTCTCTTACTGAACTGTTATCAGCCTTTCTGACTCCATGTTTGAAACCTTTGTTGAGATATGTTTGATCTCACATACAAGATACCACAGGGTTTTTGTATATCATTCAAGAGATGCAACTTGAACCAGGGTGGTTTATGTGCACTCTGCGTAGGTCTGTCAGCTTTGTATACCAATATTCCTCATTGGGCAGTACTAATGGCCCTGGCATATTGGTTGAATCACATTTCTCTATATAGTCCAGGGTTTAATACATTTCTAATTTGCCTTACAGAACATATATCAACTAAAAACTTTTTTTATTTTAAGGATAAATGTTATCTACAGCTTAAGGGTACTGCTATGGGGGCATCACTTGCCGCCATTAATGCAGACTTCTTTATGGGCTATGTTGAAGAACAAATTATTTATGATCCAACTCATAACATCCACTTAGAATCTATGGACATCTGGCACGGATACTTAGATGACTTCTAGTTAGTTTGGCATTCGGATGTGGATTACTTATATGAATTTGTAGATTATCTAAATGAAAACAATGGGGTTTACATTTTACATTTCATTTTGATTCTGTAAGTATTACTTTTTTGGATGTGGAAATTCATTTAGAGGAAGATAGTACCTTTGTTACCGAAGTCCATAAGACACACCCACAGGTTTACAGGCTAGTAGCTGCCATCCCCCGCATATTTTTAAGAACATTCCTCAAGCCCAATTTATGTGGCTTCATAGGATTTGCTCCTCTGATGAGATGTTTTCTTTACAAGAACAAGAGTTGGTCATCAGGTTCTGTAATAGAGAATATAATTACCAGGGTGTAATCCGGTCAAGGTATACAGTTAGGAGATTGGATCAAACTGAGTTATTACAATATAAATCTATAAAAAAGTGAGATCTCCACTCATTATTTACCAATTATGGCAGCAATACATAATTTTAGGTTGATTTAGTAAATAAACAATGTCCTTTTTTCTTATAGGAGGGGCAGGACATTGGGTAGCTGGGTTCAACCATCATAAGAAATCTAATGGAAGTAATATTGGGGCACAGCAGGCTACTTTAGAAAGACATTTTTAATGAGGTGTTAGCCTTGTAGTCATTGCAGTTTTTGCAAATATGTTTGTGATTCTAAACAGTTTACCTCTTATAACACCTCACACATATCTGATATATATTTTTATGGCAACTGCGAGTCAGACTTGGTCATCTGTTTAGCTTTATGTACATGCCCCATTTTTTTTATGTGCGACAAACTTCTCGTCCACTAAAATTATGGATTTCTGAACATCTTAGTAATGTCAGATGTGCTCAAAATTCAAATGCCCATTATAAACACACTATTAAGCATCCTACAGCTAGGTTTAGCTTTGTTATTACAGACAGGATTATGTCTAATAAAGAAATCAGGCTGGCATAAGATATTGGACAAAAAGAGATAAAAATGGATTATCCAATTAGGAGCACTTTTTCTCCTGGTCTTAATGAATATTTTTGACTAACCAATAATGTGTAGATTGTGGTTATTTAAGAAGGGGTTAGAGGCATGTGTAATTGTTGCACTGAAAAAGGCTTTATTGCTGAAAACGGTATGCTATAACTGTCCTCATCTTGGTTATTTGTCATGGTTTGAAATAAAGACTTGTGTGCTGACATTTGACTGCTGGCCGTTTTTTTTTTTTTTCGATACTAGTTATTTTTGGCTGTGCACCTGTTCCTTACTTGCGTGGTTTGGATTGTGCAAATTTTTTTATCCTTTCCACAAATGACGGGACACAGTCCCCCAGCTAGAGTAATCTTAGATGGTCCTCAGGGAAAGATATTCTGTAATACAGCCGGGACAAAAGCTGCCCTGTTTCTAGATAAGCTGTCCAATTTGTAATGAGGTATAAAGGTACCAGCATTAGACCATGTAGCAGCTGCAAAAATGTCATCTGTGGATACTCTGGACAGAAAAGTGGATGATGTGGCCACAGATCTGATGAAATGTGCCTTAGGATGTTTGGTTAATGGCAGGCCTTTACTCTTGTAAACAAAAACAATGCAGTAAGCCATATGGTTAAGGTTACTTTTGATACTGCTTTGCCCGCCCATGTTAGCCTTGAAAAATGAGACCAACAATACAATTTTCTTTGGTGTTTAGTTCTGTGAATGTAAAATCTGAGCTGTCTAATAACATCCAATAAATGAAGCATTTAATCTATTAAAATTTGGAAAGAAGACTGATAGGTTAATTGACTGGTTAAGATTTGCTTTTGACATCACTATAGGCAGGAAGGAAAAGTTAGTTCGAAGGGATACTCTTTCCTTATGAAAAATTAGGTAAGATGGCTTGGAAGAAAGTGTCTGGAGCTCAGATACCCATCTAGCTGATGTAATGGTAACCAGGAAAAGTGTTTTCAATAACAAATACCTTCATTCTGCCATGGCTGAAGGTTCAAAGGGGTCCGAGTCAAAATGTTGAAGGATACATATAAGGCCCTATGAAGGGATAGGATCCTTAACAGGAGGCCATAGTAGAAATGTACCCTTAAGAAAAGCTTTACTCAACTTTAGAGAAAATTGGTTTTCGTCTAGGTTAAAATTTGAGGTCGCAGCCAGGTACACCTTAACTGTCGAGTTCTGTCTTCTGAAAAAATAGGAAGATTAAAATTGTTTGGGGAAATAACTACAGACTGACTGTAACAGAAGCTGGGACATTAAACATTAGTGCACCAAGCATGGGGATTGCATAGTATGTTGCAAATCCCCACAGTGTTCATATTTGGGTGTGCTAAAAGCTAGGCATCCAAGTGAGGAACACCCTGGAGCACTGTAGCTCAAGAGCTGCTGCAATTACTAAGCACTCTGGGGTTGTGGTGAGGCCAAATGGCAGTGTTCAGAACTGAAAGTGAGTAGCCCCTATTGAGAACTGGAGGCCCAGGAAGAAAACCTCTGTGATGAGCATTAAAAATGCATAAATATAAAATACATACTTAATGTTTCAGTATAAAACAAGCAGTAAGAAAATCCAAAACTGATATAAATTAAAACACCTTCAAGGTAATATTTTTAAAATACCACATACTGGCACACGGTAAATAAATGTTTGAGATCGATATACAAAGGAAGACTTGTCACAACACACTTAAATTACTATGCTTAAGGATTTAAAGAGCTTGTAGAAGTGCAGAATACCACAAACCATTCACTGTTTAGTGTTGAAATGTGATAGAATTTTGATGAGTTACAAGAGGCTTATAAATCAACTCAAATATGTGCAGCACAGATTTATTTACCGACATTTGTTTACTGGGAAATTCCGACTGGACACATGTCCATTTTCAGCAGAGGTCCAGGGAGAAAAGCTCCAAACAAGCAAAAACAAGTAACAAGTAATAAGAAAGTAAAACCTGTAGCACACATGAACAGCAGGAATATATAAGAATCCAATTATGAACCAAGTAGTAACAAGACACATGGAAGAGTAAAAATACATTTGGAAATGACAATGTAAATATGAGAGGATACAGAATGTTCTGTATTATAACATGTAGTTCAGTATGTTTAGATAAAAGTTAAGAATAAACAATTACTGGTTTATACAGTTGGTGCTGTATATACAGAAGCTGGCTTGTAGCAGAAGTATTAGAGTGGAATAAGTAGAGAGAAAGTGAAATGAATAACAAAGATGGAAGAGCTTAATAAGTGAGATGTAGAAAAAGGGAAGGGTACAAGTGGGTTAGGTTATGAGACAGAAGCAAGAGTCACTTTGTGATGCTATATGAATGCCAAGAGAAATGAGTTTTTAAAGGAAAAGTCAAAGTTAAAAAGTTTTACCTAGGGGTAGTCAGACACAGACAGCTCTATTTCTCAGTGAGGTGTGTTTTTATGAAGGCCTTAAAGTGATGGGGGTTACTGATTTCTGAAAATGATAGTCTGACAGCATTCCGCTGTTTAGCAACATAGTGAGAGCAGAGAGCATCACTATTTGAGTTGTTGGTGGAGGTTATACATGACTCAAATTTTTCAGAGGATCTGAGTGCTTGAGGAGAGAAGTACCAAGTGATGAGGGATATTAGTAAGGGTATATGTCAGAGGTGTGAAAAATTTTATGGGTTAGTTTCAGATGGGTGAATTTAAAGGAAACTGGAGTATTCTAGTCATTTGAGAAGTGCAATTGCTATACAGTTATGGGTTTTGTTTGGAAAGACTGAGGGTAAATTTACAATATTATAGCAGTTCTCAAGGTTAAAAGCTGGGCTGACTGCAGGTTAGTAACAGTTGAAGCTGCATAGGGGAGCATGGTCAATAAAAAAGGCAATCAATTTAGGTTTTTCATCAGTATCAGTAAGAAATTATTTAGCTCTGTAGAGCTGACCACGATTCTGATGAGCTTTTCAGACCACTTATTGAACGTTTAGATCAAATTTTAGGGTTTTCATCAATACTGAGTCCAAGCAGTTTAGAAGGTGACACAGTTACAGTGGTGCTATCAATTGGAGATAGAAGAGAAACGTTAGCTTTAGTGTCAGTGTTACTTTTGGAGGTGAACTACATGCGTTTGTTTTCTTCTTAGCACTAAAGACTAGGTTGAAGTGTTTAAACCAGTCTTCCATAGCTAAAGAAATGTTGGATGATGGACTGTAGTTTTTGCATTGTTTTGGCAGTGCAGATGTTGGCAGTTATCAACATACTGAATGAGGGTAGAGTTGCCAAGAGGTAGGTCATTGCTGAAAATGTTAAATAGTAGAGAATGGAGGATGGAGCCCTGGAGGACTCATACTGAGACAGAAAGAAAGGCAGATGTAATACGTAGCCATTTTAACAGTATGTCCAATTACGGAGGTAACACTTGAGTCAGGTGACTCTGCTGGAAGAGAAGGACATTTGTGAAAGTCTAGTGAGGAGTCTGCGGTGAGAAAGAGTCTCAAATGTCTTTGATAAGTCAAGACACTAGATTGTTCTTTCTACGATGGTAGATAGTGTTTAGGGATAATATAAGGGCAGCATTTGTGCTGCATTAGAAGGAAAAATCCATGTTGAGAGAGATTAAACAAAATAAACTGAAGCAAGTACAAAGAAAAGCAATGCGTCTGAAACTGTATAGTTCCACACAACTCCAGCCCTTATGTAGGGGGCAAGATATAGGAATTTTGCCATCAAGTAAGGAAAATAAGATTCTTGTACTGATCTACTGATAAGAATGGAGATGGGTATGCCATGGCATTAGCAGCTAGCTTAAGATTTTCAAATGATAGGTTGTTTGGAGCTAGTGGGAATCAAGAATCACTTTGAAGGGATAATGCTGGGATTTAGAGGTTGGAATAGGTTCCACAGTATACGAAATGTACTTAGTGGTAGGCAATGTGGGGTTAAGAGAACTAAAAGTAAAGTTAATGTTAGATAGAGACATAATATTAATGAAGTGGGTATTGAAGGCACAGGAAGTGTTGTACTTGGTACTGGTGGACTGAGGGGTAAGTTGGGGGGGGGGGGGTATTACCAGGTTTAAGAAGTTGAAAGATGGCCAACCAGAATTTTTATATCATTTAGCATGAACATTTGGATGATTACAGAAATATGCTTTTTTGTCTGAAGTTACCTATGCTTTAGTAATGTTTTTCATGTTACAGTACAAGTGAAGGGTTGTTGGAGCTTTACAGACAAGGCTTGGAACACCTGAAAGGCTATTAGTATTACAAATTGTTTTCATAGCAAGTGACAGTGGGGGGAGGGGAGGGTACAGCATTACAATTGACAAGTTTTCTCCTGATTAAGGATTTTCATTTCACTGAAGTGCTGTGTACATTTTTATCACGTGGTAGCAATTTCAGGATGATCCAGTTATAGAGTTTTAACTCAAGAGCAGCCTAAAAATGATCTCAACTTCTAACTTTTTCTTACGTGGTTCAGAAGAATGAGTCTTGAAAGTAGGAGAAACCAGAAGTAAAAATTCAGCAGCATAGGTTGACAAGAGTTTTACAATGCAAAACAATTCTCTCCTTTAACATAAGATTTAATGGCAGTGCAAATCTGGCACTCCTTAGAAAAATACTCCTCAGCTAAATACTTGACACACGATGTTTATGCTGGGGTGGGATTTTGGCCCAACAAATTTCCTGAAGGACTGAAAGTCCTAATCCATCATAAATAATCTGCATAAACTAAAAAATACATCACAAACTGCAATGTACAAACTCAAAAGGCTGCACAAATTAATGCCTAAAACAGAGTAGGAAAGGGGATCCTAACTACACTACAACACAAATAAAACTATTAGAAAAGCCTCAAAAAGAAAAGGAACAATTTAATGTAAGACTAAACAGACACATTTTCTTAGGCTTAAGTAAATAGAGGAATACCACTGCCAAAACAGTTATAAATCACTGAAAATATCAGCAGAAACCTATGGCTTTCTCAGTTTGACCTAATTTTAGATAGATCTAGAGCAGGGGTGTCCAACCTTTTCAGTTGCAAGGGCCGCGGTGAGGACCAAAAAAAAAAAGAAAAGAAAAAAAGGTCTCTCACAAACTGAAGAGCAAAAAAAAAAAAACACCCACAATAACGTATCCCTGACGCCATTAAAAAGTGTTATGATACACAGCAGCATTTCTTATTCCTTCCATTTAACTATATTTAACAGCCAAAAAGATATTCAACCACATGTGCACAGCAGTAGACAGCCATCATACTAAGGGACATTTCTGTTACAACATCATCACATTAACTTATTCACGGTACAGTATGATCATACACATGATGCACCAGTATAAAGCATTCATCTGGCAGCATTTTTCTTACAACCACTTAACTGGAGTAAACTTCTCCACAGTGTGTATTATTTTCTGACAAACATCTGTATCGTGCATCTATTAAAATACATTCTCTTGACTTTGACTAAAACTTGTTCAGTGCATGCCTTGCTGTGGTCACCCTCTCCACATTCCTATTACAGTCACTTGCCTCTCTAACTACTGGAGGCTCTGTGCTATGTACTGTACCATGACATATTGCTTCAGAATACTCACTGATGAGAGATCAACTCACCTCCCTACAGATATTTCACTGTAACTCACACTTCAGCTCTCTTCTAGATTAAAGCTATTCTCACATCACGCAGTTTAACAGCAAAACAAAATGTATACATTATGCTAGCTTGACACAGTAACGTGCAATTCAAGGATTCTTAAACAGATGGTTTCAAGAAACAGAACACAACTCAACATGCATTGTTTACTTCTGCATCAAATATACTACAATTCAGAACTGCTACATATTTCAATTCTTTTTCCTGGATTGCAATCTTGTTAGTTGTAAAAAATGTCAAACATGACTGGGAAAACACAGTTAGCTCCTTTGTCAGGTAGGCTATCAAGCAAAGCTTGGGCAGTTTACAGAAATCAGACATCTTAAGTGGGTGATTTAGAAATACGCAGAGCTGGGTATCATATTGTACTTTTTTGGAAGCATTACAAACAGGATCCAGATGGCAGGACAGTAAACCTACATCTTTAGGAAAATGACCCTTAAAATAAATGCTCTACTCTACTGATTCAGTACACATTTACACTGAAAAGTTGGAAGAACCATCTTGTTATTAAGACAAAACAGCAGCCAATATCTGGTGATGACTGCGTTCTAGGATCAAAAGTAAATCCTGTCATAAAGTCAGCTAACAGGATGACTAAACATCCAAGAAAGTACTCAATGAATACAAAAAGGTAGTGATCCCTGCTGTAGAACTGATCTACAAGATAACCAGTGATCTCACTACACCTCTGAAGCATTAAGGGGGAGCAAGATAGGCTACGGAATCTGCCCCATTTTATAAAATTTGTACATTTGAGCACTGTCTCATCCTAGCTAGCAGAAAACATTCTGAGGTGGCCAGAAGGCACAGTAGCAATCCTTTGTGGAATGTGGAACTGTCATAGCAAAGCTAAAACACATCCAAGGGCGCCCGCAGGCAGGTGCAAGGGGGTGCACTTGCACCCCCCTGGAACTGGCCGGCCGAGAAATTAATTTAAATAAAAAAAGTTTTTTTTTTTTAAAGGGCGTTCCTCTTTAAGAACGCCCTTTGCATCCCGCCCAGGCGCACAGACGCAACAGGTGTTTGCGACCTGTTTTCGTCTTCTGTCTGTGCGTGACTGAAGGTTTACATCCGTATCTTTCGCGCCTACTGGAGATTTGAATTTAAGGGGACATTTGGACTGCGCCGATGAATATAGAAGTGAAACTTAAGGTAGGTGTGTGCCTGTCGTGTGTGTATGTGTGACAGAGGGAGAGACTCGGACCGGTATAATTTTCATCAACTACGTAGAATTTTTATCTGGCGTTACATTTCTGTATTTTTTTGTTTGTATACCCAGCCGCATGCATATACACTATACTGCCCACTGGAACTGAGGTATGCACATGACATTGAGCAGAATTGAATGCAGTGTTTAGCAAATGACTGATTCAGAAACGGCAATGAGCTGAGGCTGAATTAGTACAGTCCTTGTGCCAAGGTAGATGAATTTGTATGATATAAGTATGAGGGAAAGCAGAGAGAACCAGTGTGCTATGGAAGATGTCGTAGAGCAGCAGCTTGTGAACCTGTGAGTGCTGAATCTGAGAAAATTGTTAAGGCCAAGTTAACTGCAACTTTAAGTTAATTTTTAGTATGGCTGCTGGTATGTGCTATAGTACTTGTTCTCATAAAATGAAATGTTAGCCAATACATTCAAATGTTTTAGGAATGTGTACTGAGAGAGGTAATGCAAGGCCAAGGCAATTGTTCACTCACTGCTAGTGTTTTCCTATGGTGGAACTTCAGTCTCTGGAGAATTCACCCTCAGGCAATTGAATCTCAAATGTTCAGTCTTTATTCATCAGTAGGGTAACTTATATTTATTTTTCAGCTCAAAATTTTTCTGTGTTCCCACCAAACTAATCTCTCCCAATTTCAAAACTAGCAATTTTCAGAGAAAAGGTGGTGGATTTTACTGAATAAAGAACAGTGATAATTAGAGTTATAGACTTCTTTTACTTCAGTAAATGTATGTTCACTCACATTTTTGTATTTATATTCTGTCATCTCTTCAAATTAATAGAACTAATATTTTTTTTTAAAAGTGTTCCTGATTATTTCTGTATTAGTCCCTTATTCTAGAGGTGGGAGTTTGATAGTTATGGATTTCAGAATTTATATATTTTAGCAACCTTTTAAATTTATAAAAGCTATATTTAAAATCTGTCCCTGATTTTGTCTTTGTCTAGAATTATTGGGCTAAGTCAAGTTCAGGACCAGCCTGAGGAGAATGGTGTGTTTGTGGGCATGTTTGTGTGTGCGTGTTTGTGTGTGTGTTTGAGAGAGAGAGAGAGATGCAAAGAAAAAGAGATTGAGTAAGTTTATATTAATGCAAAACTGTTATAGTTTTTGAAATACTTTACATTTTTGTTTGATGAATATAATCTATGTTCCATGAGTATTTATTGCTGATACTAGTTGATATTTCAGCAACAATGAAATAGTTTGCTTATAATGTATCCATTATTTTGGCATGCTTGCCAGTACATTTTAGATACTTCATTGTATATGGAATTACCTAGGATTTAATTATTACATGACCTTGACCCTTAATAATATTGATTTCAATAGATGCCAGCATATATTTTTGTTTGACCCATAAGGTCTATTTATCATATATATTTGTTTATGTTTTATATATTTTTACATATTTTTTCATAATAGAGGTCTATTCCGTATCATCTAACATGTATTAATGATGTCATATTACTACTGTATTATCATAGATCCTTCATCAATGATAACGTCCATAAGAAATGAAATAGATACTACAGGTTCTATACATGCTTCAGTCTTTAGCTGCAGTTCACCTTTAGTCTGGCTGTTTATTTTGCTATGAACATTTTATTTTAGGAGGCTGTTACATAGAATATCTTTGTATAACTATGATCGTCATGTTCATGTTTTACATAACTATACCCTCATGGCACATAATGCTACCACTAAGCGTTTGATAGCATATAAAAGTGAGAAGATGTTTATTCCATATTGTTTCATTTTGTTATGCTTACATGAAAGTGTGCTTCACAAAGGAAATGCTCTGGATCCGCTGTTTGCCATATATGGGCAAGATTTCCTTAAGAATGATTTACGGGCTATATTTACATCAATTATAAATGAAGTCTGTACTCCTTTTTACGCTAATTTTGATCATGATTATTATATTCTATTTTATCTTATAAAGTCATGATAATACATGGCACACCATTTATGCATCTATCAGCATAAATACTAAGAAATATCTACTTGGTTTTTATTTTGTTTTGTCGATATGACAATGCAATTCAATTAATGATGTCATACTCAGAATGAGCTCTTTCTAAATATGGGCATGGTTTCTGTAAAAATGATTAACGAAATATATTGGTACTAATTATGGCATTATGTCTATTTTTGATGATAACTTGCCCATGAGGTTTTATTTTATGAAAAGCTATTAACTTATGCAAACGTTACTAGGATTCTAAATATTTTAATCATTTTCTTCAAGTGGTTTCCAGGTTTTTGGTTGAGATCTAGCCTGGTCAAACGCTGAATTGTTGTTGAATTTTACTAATTATGTACTAATTTATGCTTAATTTAATTGCATAATTGGAAATTAATGTTTTACTATATAAGATGGTCATATTTTATGTAATTTGTAACCTGAAGAAGCGCAATTTACATTGCGTGAAAGCGCTCGTTCCTGTTTACAATAAATATTCTTTATTTTATTTCGTGGTGGTTTCAAGCATTTTCATCAGTTTCACACTTCCCAACATCTAACATTCCTACACTTTGTACGCAGAGCAGGTAAAGCTCCATGTGGTGCAAAGAATTATGATCAGATTTCTCTGATCTTAACTATACAGTTATGTGTTCTTGAAATGAATGTTATGATTCACCTCATTAGCTTCTCTGTTCCATTCTAGAGGTGAATTCCCTGACATCTGGTTCTTGAACATGTAACAGTTTGTTTATGATCAGAGATTTGATCATAATTATTCATTTTTTCTTAATCATGTCCTGAAATTTTTAATCTGGTGTAAGGAGGTCCATCTTCATCAAGCAGTATGAGTGAATCACATTTCCGGTCATCTCAGCATCTAAAACTTTGCCAGGGTATTACTCCATCCTCTTTGCCCAAAATGGCTTGCCATCTCGCTTCTGGTGCAGGTCTCCTGCTGCTCATCATGTTTCCATCGGAGACGGATGCTTTCAGGCAACTTTGCTTTAAAGTTAACTACTTTGTGTAAAACATTGCTGAATTTTGCAATTATCACATCCTTTTCTGATTGGAATTACTGTTTTTGCAGCTTTCTAATCTACAAATCAGGTCAGGTCCATCTGATTTCTTTTTTGCACGGTATTGCTTTCTCTCCCTTTGGCCTTTGCATTCTACACAATAGTGTTTTACTTTCTATTAAACTGTTAGTTCATACATTTAATCTGTCAATTTAATAGATGTTAATATTTTCTAGTACTGAAGCTCTCTAGATCAGTTGCTGTCTCCGTAGATTTTGGGCAGTTTGTTACATTTATTCCATGGCTCTTGTCTGTACTTTCTAAAAATATTTTGACTGGATAGACCTTCCTTCTCTCCATCATACAAAATGCATACCAACATAAATCCTGTTATTCTAGCAATGTTCTAAGTTCATGAGAGCAATATTTATAATCTGTCCCTATTTATGTTGGGCTTTGTCCAGATTTCTTGCAGAGGTTGAGGTGTGTGAGAGAAAGTGAAATGCCCTATTTAGAGTTAGCAGGTAGAATTTATTTTCAAGTGTATTTTCAAGGAATTGTGAGCTTCAAGGGAAGAGAAGTTTACTGCTGCTCATGCTAAGTCTGCTTAAAATGTGCAACTGTTTTGTTTAGCAAATGGTATCATTATTGTGGTATAGAATTTTAAAGCAGTGTTAATAGTACAGCAGGTAGCATACCTGCATCTTGATGCAGAGGGCTATAGGTTCTACTCCCACAGCATGTAGATTTGTATTTTAAGGGGGTGGAGTGCTGCAGTCCTGGCTATGTCCTCCTTTGGATGAGATGCCTAATGACTATGAACTTGTTTTTCAGCTTACCACCCATTCTGTATTGCAAATATACCAGCTTACCAATTTTAGTGCAACATAGGCAGTGCATTCTTCAAGGGCAGCAGGCACTGAATTTGTTGATGAAATGCTGAAATATAAAGTTGCTTTCTAGCAACAACCTCTTCATTAGTTTCAGATGTCTATAATGTGGAATTATTCAGATGACTTTTTTTACTTCTGCAGAGATTGTGCATACTGACTGACATTGATGGATTGTAATGACAAAAGTTTAAGTGACCTTTTATGGTTGAAATGTTTTGAATTGGGCAGTTTGTCATTATCGGCTCATATGTTTTATTTCATTGCTGGAAAAACATTCAAAACTATAAATTTAGAACAGTCTAACAAGTGGTGCTGTATTATAGAAGGGATATAATTAAAGTATTTTATATTATAATTAATACAATCTGTGTATATTATAATCGCAAGATGATCATATGTATAAATATGTACACTTCTTATGCATGGCTACTCTTGCTTATCACCGTAACAGGAAGGATACTGTAATGGCTGTGTCAAGAAAAAGGTCTAAAGCTTTTAGTTAAGCATATAATGAAGTTGTTCACATCAGTGATAATGCAGACCCAGTTTCATATAACTAAGGGTCAACCACACAAAATCAGAAAACACCCAGAATTTCCCTTGCCCGCTCAGTAAAACTAATCTTGAAAAAATAATTAATGTGTATATATTAGGGCTATTGGAATTATCTATAAAAAGATGAAGTGATGATTTACAACTATGTCAATGTTGGGATTATGAAGAAATGCTTGATTAAGCATTAATTAAAAGATATACATAATATAGTGAATGCGCACAGTTTAAGTTAAATACAGCTATAACATGTCGTGCATTCAGAGCACAGAATGCCAGCTTTTATTTAAACAGCAACTTGTGTTACTGAGAGCTAATCTTGGAAGCCAAATAACACTAGTGTTATAAACTAATCTGTTTAAATCTGTATAATCTGAACAGGCTCATGGGACTCAGTTTAGTGTCCTACATGAAAAATACTGAGCTAATGAACACTATTCCCCAGTAGTTGTTTCTAAGTCACTTACAAATAGATAAATAAAACAAGGGGGAGTATTTTGAGGTAAAACAAATATCTTGTCTTAAAAGTAAAACTCTGTTAGTACCCAAGTAAATAAAATTATTATTGGCAATGAATGAGAAATTATTCCAGTATAGAGGACTGAACAGCCAAGCCTTCTTGATCAGAATTCAAAAGGGCTGCCAGCTGAAAGTTCCCTTGAGTTAGTTGCAATGTACATGGGGTATGTAAAACAACTCATCATGGATTCCTAATTAAATCCAGATATCTGTAATCATTGTAGAAGTAAAGCATAAAACAGTATGCACACTAAGAATTTTGATAGTGTTTATGGCAACTGGGGAGAAATAGCCAAGTAATGGGACCCTGTAATGGCTGCGTGGGGGAGGGGGCTGCATGAGTGGAGGGGGTGGGGCTATGTGCGTGGGGGTGTGGCTATGTGGGTGGAGGGGCGGGGCTCGGTTTGCACCCCCCTGCAAAAAATCCTGCGGGCTCCCTTGAACACATCAGCTTTAGAATGGTTTACAATGCTGTCTCTTTGTGTCCAAACATGTTTTTCATGTGTATTAAATTAATAGACTTTTTAATGTTTCCAGAATGTTTCTGCTTGGGACTCCATTGAAAATGGAACATCTCACATGCACATTTCTTGTCAACAAATGACAGCAAACAAATAAATGACATACTGCCCTTTTGTTCCTCAAAGAAGAATCTGAAAAATATCTTACCTCTCATAACCCCATTCTCAGAAAAAAAAGTGAATGGATAAATTAACTCTTCTTAGCTGGTCAGGGAATAGTAGAGAAGTACTAAGAATATGTCATAACTTTTAAAAGCAAATTATTTTTAAATGAAATTAACTACATTCTATATATGCAACTACTTTGACGAAACATCAAAATTCACTTAAAGACTGCACCTCCCATGACCTTAATACAACAAGCTTCACTAAGAAATTCAGAATCTATACCCACTTAGAAGAAAATGCATATTTAGATATATATTTTATGATACAGTTGATGTCTGCCACATCAGAAGTACTGCACAGTGCTCTTCGTCCATTTCAGTACCTTTTTTATCCATATCATTGTGCCTGAATGTCGTAGTAGACAGTGCATCTATTACACCAGTATCCTCTACAAAACTTGGGCGTTATGATTAACAATGAGATCTGACATGCATATTTCCCAAACTGTAAAGTTCATTAAAAAAAAAACTAGGCACACTTAGTAGAAATAAGAAATTACTAACCAATGAAACTAGGATAGCCATCTCAAGAACACACCTTCTCTCTCTCTCTCTTACTTTATGCTTCTCCCATACTTACAACCTTGAGCTCAGACTTGGGTAAACTCGAAGCTTGTTATAATAAAGTAGCAAAATTTGCTACAGATTCTGCTTATCAATCACATTACTGTCTATCCCTGAGACAACTCTACTTCACCTACTTGCTTGTAGTCAATTGATGACAGCTCAGAAATTACTTTACCAACCAGATAAAATCACAGATCTCCAAAATGAAATTGAACCCTACTCAAGTAATCAAGTTCTATGCTCCACTAATAAATCATTATTAAAAGTTAATAAAGCTAAGAACACTGCAGAAACGGTCTTCTCAAATCACCTATCCAAGCTCTGGACCCCACTCCCTCAAACCGTCAGATCCACTACCAACACCAGTCAGTTTAAAAAATTACTATAGTTACATGACATAAATTTGAACAATTAAGATGTACATTACACATTCTATTAATTTAGTATTGCTTATTACACAGTAAGTACGGTTTGACAAAGCAGAGCAGAGTTCATTCACATATAGGTCCTAGATTAAATAGTTTACTGCTATAAATGTTAGGAAATGTGATAAAGGAAATGTGGTGTACAGAAACAGAGGTGTAGAGGTAGTACAGTAGGACAGTAAAGAAAAATGACAAGAAGGTAAAAAATTAAGACATAGGGCTATTTTCTTTGCTGGCGTTGTAGTAAAAGAATCATATAGTTTAGCTTACCTTTTACTGGTGGAGATGTAGTCCGTGGGTAAAAATAAATAAATCCTCCTCACTCTGAGTCTTCTCTTTCGTCGCCGCGATCTCACTCCTTCCTTCAGCTGAAACTTTTTAAACTAGTTTACCGCAAATGTAAAAAACGACCGAACGGCATTTTGGCGCATGCGCAGACCAGCTGAAAGACGCTGTTGGCGCATGCGCAGAACAGCTTAAGGACGCGGATGTGAAAACACACGGAAAATAAGTGAAATTTCAATATAAGGGTCGCGGGCCGCATGGAAGAGCTCTGAGGGCCGCATGCGGCCCGCGGGCCGCGGGTTGGACACTCCTGATCTAGAGAAAGGTTCTTTGATGCAGAGAAATATTATAAAAGGAAAGGGGCTAAAGTAGCCTGGGAAAATTGTAGGTGTTGGGCTAAATCCTCCCAGTTGTACTCCTACTGGTTACAGTGATGAAATACCCAAACTACAAAATGCTTGCCACAAATCTGTTGTCATGCTCCAATCACCCCAGACCTGCATCTCCAGTAAAGAGGAAGGAAGGAAGCACTCACCTCCCTGCTGAACTCATCTATAGTGAGAAAAGCTGTGTGCATAATCTACCATACAAAGAACTAAACAGCAAGAGACAAATCAGCAGTAGCAGGGGCCCAAAGAAACCATTACACCTCTTAACTTTGTTAATTTTTTCTCCCAAAAGCTTTCAGACAACTTATACCTGATGTCTCATAGAATATACAAGAACTGCTGGTCAACTATTCTTCATAAGTAGTATAATTTTGTTAACTCCGGTGAAGGATTCATGTCTTGGTTGCTTAACAGATTCATACTTTTGCAATCAGAAATGCACTGCTTGGTTATACACAAACCAGCTACTCCCTCCAATATCAAACTCATGATGCATGATGTTAAATAGCTTGACTTTTAAACAAGTCATTAACTTTTAATGAATGAATGCAACACTGATCTGAAGCCTTATCATAGAGTTGTCACTTATCACCATAAAATCAGGAATATATGTAAAAAGCAATGGCATCACTGAAAGGATCGACATCTTTATACATTTGAATCTACTCAAAGAAGGATACACATCTGCCACAACCTTAACATGCAGTTCACATATACTAACCTTAATATTCCAAATAGGTAAACCCCTTAATAAAATCTTAAAATAGCTGTCATCCAGAGGGCTCGATTGAAGTCTGGTATCCTACCTGTGACTAGAGGGTGACAGAACTAGTAAGAAACAGAGTATAAAGGAATAGTCCAGTTAGTCCAGACAAAATTACTTTAGCTAGCAGATCTAGGAGACTCTCCGATACCGTCCATGTGGGAAGAATAAAGACATCTTGTTGAAGATTCCAGTAGTTTATTCAGTTAAGTAGTTAGATGGATGAGTGTTTTTGTTTTAGAACGGGGAGGGTATCAAAGAAAGAGTCTCTTAGATCTGCTGGCTAAAGTGATTTTATCTGGACTTATCCTTTATTAGTAAATAAATTACTACTCAGAAATACAATCAAAGCACCACAGTAATCTACAAAAACTTTGGACAGCTATAAACAATATACTACCACCAGGCAAAGTCAAAACCCCCCACCCTATCACAACTAATTCTGTCTCTCCCAATATTAACTCCACCTTCTCCCTGCAACCTGTACCTACAGACACAATAAAAAAACTGCTTAAAAAACTAAAACCCACCACATTAGCTGCAGACAACTTACTCACCTATTTCCTAAAACTAACAGCAGATGGAATAGCCTATCCTTTTTATCAATGATTATCAACAGATTCATAGCAAAACAACATGTCGCTCCAATTTGGAAAACCTCTCACATTATACCTCTATATAAAGGTGGCTCTTCAACAGATATCACCAACTACCGACCAATCGCAATATTATCACCACTGTCAAAAATACTAGAGTGGGTCATTCACATGCAAGTTACTGATTATCTGCATTCTAGCAAACTTCTAACCAACAGTCAGCACGGATATCGAGCATTTCATAGTACCTCAACTGCCCTAATGGCATTCACCAATACTGCCAACTATCACAGGAATAACAATAATTATGTATTCTCCGTCTTCCTTGACCTATCAAAAGCCTTTGATATGGTTTCCACATTAAGATCCTAAACGTTCTCGCCAATCTAAACTTTTCTCATTCTACTCTTGCTTGGTTCCAGATTACCTTACTGGATGCCAGCAGGCAGTCTCTTGGCAACAGACTATCACCCTTCTACCAGTGACACTACGCATTCCCCAAGGCTCAATCCTAAGTCCACTACTATTCTCAGTCTTTACAAATAACCTCCACACAGCAAAGCCACAAGCTCTCATCCAATACGCTGATGATTCAACAGTATGTGCTGCTCCCTCAATCCAAGAACTGCAAAATTTAACACAACAATCATTTCTAGCAGTTGAGACCTGGCTTAAAAATGCTCAGCTAATATTAAATCCCAAAAAGACCAAACCTATGATTTTTCAACCCACGAAATCAGCCTCACCCACTAACACTTTCAGTACTGTATCACTAAATAAAACCATCATTTCCCCATCACCGCACACCAAACTTTTAGGAGTCGAAATTGATTGTAATTTAAAATTTGACATTCACATTTCCCAAACAGTAAAAAAAGTACACAAAATAAAACCCAGAACACTGTATAAGAACAAATGCTACTTCACTAAAAATACTACAGCTATCATTGCCCAATCTCACTTAATCTCCACACTGCCGTATGCAGCTCCCATACTCACAAATCTAAAGAAAGCAGAGCTAGCAAAACTTGAATCCTGTTATAACAAAATTGCCAGATATGCTACAGACTTACGCTGAAGCCCACGACTCTATAGCACTCAAGCAACTCAACTGGCTAGAGCTCCCCCACCTCCTCCATTACTACCAGTTAACCATGAACTATAAAATACTCTATGAACCGCAGAAAATCCCTGCCCTACAAATATTACTTCAACCCTATGCCCTTAACAGAACCTTATGCTCCACAAACACCATATAAAAATCAATATAACCAAAAACGGGTGACTCCCTCTTCTCAAATTATACAGGAAAGGTCTGGAATGTTCTGCCTGAAAACATTACAACTACTGCATCCCTAGCCCAGTTTAAAACAACATTAACAAACCACTTACTAAATAAATGGCTGTGTCCATGCTCTGCTCCCGACTAATCTTTATCTCTAACAATGTTAATACCTGTGCCTCACTCACTGACTAATCATTTCCTACGGTCTGTTCTGATATTCATACCTCAGTGCATACCAACATTACACAGAATGATACCACTGCATAACTGATGACATACTGACTAAACATTTCAATTTCCTTATAAACTTTATTCAGAAACTGCTGTGTCATACTGGACCCACTATATACTGACACAGAATTGTATTATAATGTAACTACTCCCTACTTACATTTTATCTGTTGTTTTTTTATTGATTTACTTGAAACTCAGTGTACAGCAACTCATTATTATGCATTTTGTATAACTGTTGTCCAATTTGAACAGAGTTAGTTGTCTAACTTTTGTACTCAAGTGTACTTCTAATTATGTATGTTCATTGTGGAGCTGTAAATGTATTGTAATTCTGTATGTACAATGTGGAGCTTTTCTCCTCAGGCCTCTGCTGAAAAAGGACATGTGTCCATTCGGACTTTCCCAGTAAACAAATGTAAAGTAAGATAAATAAAAATAAATTTATACTGTGTTCCTTAATAAAATCTTCAGAACATTTCATCTTCCCCATTTATCCCCTACTATTCAAGTCCTACCATTACTTCAAGTTCAACTTGTGTCTGTGTTGAAAGAAAGGCAAGTTCAGTGAGTAAAAGAACTGTTGAAAATGGGTGTCATGCAAGCGGTCAAAACTATTTGTTGAGCCACAGATGATCAAGACAAACTCCTGATTCAATAAGGTAAAGGAACTAGAAAATGTTGAACTTGTCACAGAAAAAATCATATTAAAGTCTGTTGTGCAGTTTTGCTGGGTCAAGGATCTATGACACTGTCTCAATGCAGTGTGCATCGGTAGTGACAGTAGCCAGCTTGTTTAGCTGGAATTCGGAAAAATGGATCCTTTACTTAACCTCTGCTGTAACAGAAACTAACCTATCTGTTCCACAACTTATGTACAACTGCATGGACCAGTTATCTTTTAGAACAACAGAATAAAAGCTAACCCAGTAAAGAATAAATAAGCAATAAAGCCCAACAGGGTGTGTGCTCATGTGTAATTAACGCCCGCATAGGGGTGCAGCATTGGGCCTCTACACCCCTGGAAAGGTGTTACATTAACACAAACCCTGGAGAGTATTACTGCACTTAGTGAATGGGTTCTCTGTTAAAAAAAATAAAAAAACTAAGTAAAACACAACAGTTTAAGCACTATATTATTTTTTACATATATTTGTGATGTAAAATACTTTCGCCGCCTAATGTTTCAAACTTTCTATAGTACATGAAAATGGTGTTGGAGGAAGCATTTTACATCAAAGATATATAAAAAAATAATATAGTACTTAAAAAAATAAAGTAAGTAAAACAAAACAATTTTACAGAGAGCCAATTCTCTCTCTCTCTCTCTCTCATACACAGTCTCTTTCTGCTTTCATACACATATACATATGCACACGCAGTCTCATATTCACTCACACAAGCATAACTCCCAACTTCTTAGCACAAAAAGTCTGATCAAAGCCAAAAATAATGGGGGACAAAGCCCTCAAAATAACAACAAATTTTAAATGCTGCTCTTATAAACTTAAAAGGTCTTGTATTACGATGCATTTTCTGAAAGAAATAAAGCCTGAATCTCAAATGCCTGTCATTATTTAGTGAATTCACTCCTCACTGATTTCCCACAAGACTTCAGAAAAAAAACTAATTTTATGAGGAACAGAAAAAATATGAGGCAAAACTCTTGACATTCTGCAAAAATGCGGACAGTTGAGAGCTATGCACACAGGATCGGTCTCACTTTCTCTCTCGATCACAGTCTCCTTTGCATTCATACACGCATTTACTCACACAAGACTGCTCTCACTCTCTCACACACACATGTACACAGTCTCCTCTGCTTTCATACATGCATTCAGTCACACATGCAGACAGAAACAAACACACTCATATACATACATACAGACACACATTCTTTTCCGTTTATTTTTTTTACTCTCTTACAGGTAAGATCTGGTTTCCCACTTTCCCCTTTCTTGTTTATGTAACACATCACTGTGGTGCTGTCTGTAAACACTTTTAGAGGTCCCAGGGACCACGAATGATTAAGAGAGTTGAGATCATTTGTAACTACCACCATCTCTTTTATGTTTACACGTTTTGGTCTATCTTTCTATTCCAAAGACCCTGCACTTTTACCACCATAGACACAGCTCCCCAAGCAAAGTCTGAGGCTTCCAAAAGAGAACAAAACCAGTAAAACAACCAAGACGAGCCAAGTCAACTGTAGAACACTGGTTTAATATGCTAGTGAATTAGTAACACATCAAAAAGTACTTAGCGCTTTCACCCATAAAATGGGCATCATCAGAGTACAAACACTGTCACAGCAAATACCATTTAAATAGAAGCAGCAATTAGTACATAATTAATCAATTAGTTAATCAAACCATAATTAACACAAACCAATTTTAATTTTAATTTACCTAGTCTAACATTCATTTAAATATCAAAACTCATTATAGTCCCTAAAGAAAATAATATTAAAAGGACTGTCTGCATCAATGATTAAATAAAAAAACAAAAGTGTTGTGTATATAGTGTATATAACAAATACATATAATAAATATAATATATTATAATATATTATAATAGAATAGATGACACTACAATTTGATTTAAAAATAATAATTAAAAACTTTAGCACTTTATTGAAATATTAATATATTCGTTTATAATGTTTAAAAAACACAGGTAATTTCATTCTTACAAAGGGCCATCGAATACATGTAATGATAAATCAAATGTAGTTATATAAATTGTGATTTGTATTTAAGTATGCTAGCTATGGAAATATAATCGTTGATACCTGGGTGAATACTTGCATTGAATCTTAATTGCCATAGACATTCTTTAACTTCTAATAATGTCTTTTCATCCCCTCCTTTATTATTATTGTAGGGTATTCTATCACAAAAAACAGGAATCTTTTAAAATTATCACATCTTGTACTGTGCATATAAAGTGCACTGGTGTCTTTTTTCTTTTTAATATCCCTAACATGTTCTCCTATTCGATCTTTGAGTTTTCTAATAGTTTTCCCTACATAGTATGCTGGGCATGTAGAACACGTGGTAAGGTATACTACCATTTTAGTATTGCAATTGCAGTTTCCCGGGCATCTGATGTTTTTTCCCAAATTTGGAACTACCACGTATGGACCGTCATTAATGTATTTACATATATGGCATGTACCACATTTGCCCATCTTAGACTTGAGATGTATACTCTTATCATGTGTTGCTTCAAAATACTCCTTTAAATTCATGCCTCGACTGTAAGTAATTCTGGGCCATAAACCCAAAATATCAATACATTCATCATTACTCATAAATACACAAGCCCAACTTTCTCTTACTGCATTGACTATTTTCATTGATATATCATTATAGGGAATGACTAGAGCATCATTTCCTATTGTTGATCTATTTTCCCTAATAACATTTGTAATACCAAACTTAATAATCGGTTGATACATGTGCTGTCTTTTGATCCATATCTCAGTACTTATTTTGTCAATCAATTCCTTTGGGTATCCCCTATCTAAAAACATATAAGACAATGTTTTTATTTCATCACTAAAAACCTTGTCGTCACTAATAATTCTTGAAAGTCTAACCATCTGTCCTTTGATTAGATTCTTCTTTTGATGGTAAGGGTGACAACTATCGAAGTGTAAAAAAGAATTAGTGTGTGTTTTTTTCAGAAAAATGATGGTTTCTAACCTGTCATTATTTTTATACAATAGTATGTCCAGGTATTCACAATGATTCTCAACTATCTTACTGGTAAAACTCAAAAAACTAGATGTAGTATTAAGAAATTATTTAAATTCATTAAATCTTTCTCTGGTTCCTTTCCAAAAAATCAGAATATCATCCAGGAACCTCAGATAGAGAACAACGTCATCCCAAAAGCAAGAGGAGAACAACATTTGTGTCTCCCACAAGGCTAGCACAAGATTGGCAAAAATAGGGGCACACCTTGCCCCCATCGCTACCCCTGTTTTTTGTCTAAAGTATTCACCATTTAAAAACATATAATTGTTTTCAAGTACTAATTCCATCAATCCCCTTAAAAATTTACTTTTGTCATTACTAAATGTACCAAATTTAAGTAGGCTTGCCTCAAACATTTCTAGACCCTGCTTGTGGGGTATTACAGTAAAAAGACTTACAATATCAATAGTTATCATGAAGAACTCAGGATTTGTTCCAGCAAGATTGATTCTTATTTTATCCAAACAATGCCAGGAATCTTTTACAATATGGTCCAAGTTAGTTAATACTTCTTTACATTGATAATCAATAAAGGAAGCCATAGCCTCTGTTTTGGACCCTCTGGCAGAGACTATTGGTCTAAAGGGTGGATCATGAACATTTTTAGGAATTTTCGGGATACCAAAGATTGATGGAGTCATAGGATGTTCCACATTTAGAAAATTGTATTCATCCTTAGTAATAACTCCGTCCATCAGGTATTCATACAAGATCCAATCCAATTTAGTGTATGCTCTATGGATTTCATATTTTGACACCTTTTCGTAGGTGGTGTTATCACTTAACATTATCGTCATTTTGTTGAAATAATCATCCTTGTTCATAACAACCACGCCACCACCCTTGTCAGGCTTCATAACCCTATATTTGTCTGTTGTAGTAAGTTCTTTCAAACAAAATTTTTCAACTGTGTTTAAATTATAAGATGTAGTTCTTTCATTTTTCACAATTCTACGTATCTGAGTATCACATAACCTCTCAAAGACTTGAATAATGGGGTTCTGGGGGGGTATAAATGTACTTTGTATTTTTAAAGTAAAGTAATGGTTGTCATTCTGCATACTTTTGTTCTTAAAAAACATCCTTAAGTTGAGTTTCCTAGCAAAACGTTTTAAGTTGATCAACATCTTACCAATATCTAGTCTAAATTTAGGAACAAATTTAAAACCCTTCTTGAAAAGGTTTAAATAACTTACATCAAACTTAAAATCAGTAAAATTATACACACAAACTTCCATCGTCCAAAATAGAACATATACATTCATTTACATGGTTACATATCTCATTTGTGTCATCGTCAAAAAAAGAAAATTCATCAATACTTGGTACACAATAATTATTCCGAATGTCAAAGTTTGAATTAGAACCATTGATAACCACTGTTGGACATCCTAATGTAACATTGATATCAGCCTGTATACCTCTAATATCATCCTCAACTACCGATACCATGAATTGGTCCTGTAATTTCTGTTCAGATATTAGTGATTCTGCTGTTGACCCCCATAACGGTCCCTTAACTGCTCTGATCTCCTTAGAGTCGGTTCTTCTAAAAAAAAAAAAAAAAAAAAAAAAAAACCTCCCCATTTTCATACCCAGCCTCATTGGGTGCACCTATATGTGGTACATTAGAATGTGTCATGTGTATTCCAGGTGTCATTAAACATCCTACCCACCCCATCAGGTTTGGGTGTGCGTTTCATATTTTTAAATTCCTTAAAATGTGAATATGCTCTTTTATACCTGTAATCATTAGTGCCCCTGGTAAGCTTGTGGTTTTTAGCTTCCAACCCTTTTAAAATAAACTTATCATTATCTTTTAAAATCTTGTCAAAACGATTTCTGTTGAAATCAAATAAAAGATCTTGTCGAATACTTTTGTCAAGTTTAGTTAAGTGCTCATTCAAAACAATTTATTATTGTTATTACGTATAATAAGTTTCATAAGTTCAATACCTGTTCTGTCGAACAGTTGTGTAAGTTCGTTAAATAATTCAGTCCCTTCATAAAAACCAAAAGGTAGTTTGAACAGCCGAAGACCTTTCGGAACCTGTCCCAGTTCCATCGACCTTTCCAAAAACGCGTTATCCATTTGTAATGATTTGAATGTTTTAAGTGTTCTCTCAAACTGCGTAAACTGTACATGTAAACTACCAAATTCAGAAGTAACGTTAGGTAATGCAGTGCTCAGTTTAGGTACTACCAAAATGTTTTTGAGTTCCTTCACCATATCATTTCCTTGAAAAACTCCTCTGCTGGTCCCGTCCCTAGTGTTCGGTACTGCATTAGATGTAGATGCTCCTCGCTGAACCGCTCCTGTAATTCCTCCTCCTGTAGCCTTAACCGAACCATTGCTAGTCGACGGATGTATCTGACTACTTCCTGGTGTAGAGTGTAGCGTAAACAGTTGTTCCTAGGATTCGGTAACTGTAGCGTAAGTAGCAGCTGGGCTAGTGATACCTTTATCACTTAAGGCTTGTAATAGTCTTTGCGAAATCTCCAAATGCTGCTTCATTAATTCCTCCATGGTAGCACAAGACACGAAAGGCACAATAATTTTAAAACTGAAACAATATCAATACTGTGAATGTAGTGATGCGTTCAAACACTAGCAAAACAGCTAGATAGTCCGACAGTGAAATGGAACGCCTAGCATATTAAACCAGTGTTCTACAGTTGACTTCTTTGTGCTAGAACTGACAGGGAAAATGAGAGGCCTGACTCAAAGAAATCTGATGTCTCTGCCAAAAAATCTCCCCTTCAGCATACCCCAAAATTAGTATCTGAAATGCCAGAGGATGTTGCTGTTAAGACTACACATATTTCAAGTACCACTGGATTTTTCTCATGTGGAGTCTTGCAAGAAGTATCCTGAGAATCAAAGATGGCATGAGGCCCAAAACCCAGAGGAATTCCCTAGCCGAGACAGTCTGAGTGGAAAAACTGGAATAGCTCTAGATACCGATATATTTTTTTCCTGTAGAAGAAAAGTTCTTTGAACTAAGGTGTCCAGAAGACTCTCCAGGAAAACAATCCTGTGAGAAGTCGTCAGAAAAGACTTCTGAATGTTCTCTTGGAATCCCAATCTGTCCAAGACATCCCTTACCCAAGAGAAACATTAATGACACTTTGAAAGATAAGCAAGTCATCTAAATATGAAAACAAAGCCCTGAAGGCTTGACACTTAGACCTGTGTTTTTAGACAGGATATAATCCATATTAGCTCAGGCTACTGCAGCAGTGATCAATATGAAGAACATCTTGCCATACACAAAATCTCACATGCTGCCTTGTGGATAGGAATATTTCCTGCATGTCCACTGACCATAATTTTTTAACAAAATTTCTACAGTGAATGAAATCATTTCCTTGCTCTGACAACAGTACTGGCTGGATCACTTATTTATTCAACAGTTGCAAACAATGAAAATTCAGATGCAATCTACCTACTGAACTGCCTGGAAAATGATAAACTGTTGTGATCAGGACACTGCTGCATAACCTGCTGGCACTACTTCCCTTACTCAAGAGTCAGAGATAATGTTGAGCCACTGTATTGTAAAGTAGAAAAATATAATTACTACTTTATTTATTTCTCTCTCTCTCTCTATTTACTGGTGTGTGCTACGGTGGAGCACTGATCCCAAAAGACTTTTTCAGGCCTGCCTACCTACCTACTCCTTCAAAACCAACAGCAAATGACTACAATATTGGTACTATAACTACCAATTACCCAATGTTTTGCAGAGCATCCCTGATTTTGCCTCACAGTTTTGCCCTGTCCCTTGTATTGTTTTGTATTTTCTGTTAAATCCATAACTCCTAACATTAGAGTTTAATACAGCTTATTGTTCAAAAAATACATGTCGATACAAAACATGCTATTTTATTAACATTTTAAGTGAATTAGAAAAATTAAAAATTGCCCCCAGTTTTGATCCTTTGTCCCCCCATTAGGGTAATATTTAAAAACTTTCTTGGGTGGCATAAGCTATGGAACCTTGCTGGCTAAGCTTACGTAGGCCCTTGGGCCGATAGCCTAGTACCTACCTATGAACCTATAAACTGTTACTGATTTTAAGCCTTTATCTCCCCATTACTTTTCAGTTTGTCTAGGATTTTAGAAAAACAGGTTCAGCAGTATGACTGAATACAGCTACAAAAGCTGATGCGCAACACACTAATATTGATGAATTTAGCAGTCAGTGTAGTTATAGTAAACCATTATATAATCTAACACTTCCACAGTTTCAGGTGAGAATATGAGGACAGGGGACATGCTTAAATAGGCAATGAAGGTGACTGTTACAGCAACAGGGTGAAGGACCTGGGTTACTGGCCTCAGATTAGATGATGTCACTGCTGCTGCTCCTTAGCCTTCCAGGCTCATTACTTCCACTAATATTGTCCCATTTTGCTTGTACTACTGCTGTCTGATCTGTTTTATAAAAAAAGGACAGGATTTGGAAAGACTGTTTCATTATACTGAAATGGGAATGAAATAATCATTGCATCTCATTTAAGCTTTTCCTTTCCTCTCCCAGATTATGTACAGGTTTTCTGAAAGGAACCCAAAAAGAATGTTAAGACCTACATATAAAATTGTACTCTCAGCTTCCACAGGGAAAGGACTAAATATGTTACCATAAACAGCCATAGAAATCTGCCAGAATGAGCAACTCTGAATGAGATGTATACCATATTATAACCACATTTGATAACAGAGGTACCAATGCTGTCAGCAGATTAAGTTAATTTAGTGATTTGTTCTTTGATAGTGATATTTACAAAGTATTTAGTAAAATCTTCATGTTGTTGAAGTTTACCCTGATACTTACCCATATGGATAGCCCTAATATCCAATCTAACTCTGTCCATAAATGCCCTTCTCAACTGGTAAGGTGTTAGTAGCACCTAACATTTTGGAAACCTATGGAACACTCAGTGAAGGCAAAGGGGATCAGCCGCAGACTTTTCTCTAAGGAGTCATGTGTTGCTCAAGTGCTCTGGAGAAAGAGTCCATCTTCTTGAAGACGACAGCAAAAATGCTGGCTGATAAGACAGTGTCTTATATGTGTCCTCAGTTACAGAAACAAAAGAAAGAATAGGGTGGGAGGTTGGCACAAGGTGCAGGGTTTGATTCTCACATGGGGTAACTGGCTAGGCTTAAAATGGCCCACAAGGGCAGTTAGCCTAGTAGTAACCTATGAACACTAACAAGCTAAGGGTTTGGGAGATGAGATTCAAAGAATAAAAGGAAGAATAGCTAAGGGTTTGTGAGATAACTTTCAGAAAAAGATTTATACTATTGTTTGGAATAAGTACAGTGAACTTCATTAAAAGTGAAGGAACACATCTGAAAGTCACTGGATAATTTTTAATTCTTTTATGCTCTTGGCTGATTCTCCAGATAATGTAGATTTCTTCCTTTTTTCTTTTTATCCTCTTGAACACCATATGCTTAGTTAAACTCTGCTTTCTGCAAGAAAAGTACAGGCAATAGTAGTAGAAACACAGAGAAGCAAGAGCCTTCTACTTCTCTATACCATGCTGTACATTTTTGATTCTCCAAGGAAATATTTTCTTAAACAATTTGTCAAAATGTTCATAGACAAAATTATGGACTCCTTGAAACAAAAACAGTCTGAGATGAAGTTTTTAAAAAGCACTTTTTAGAATAAACATTTGAAATTTTTTTTGGAGTTTCTACCACTTATCTTTAGGTCCACTGCATGTGGTGTTGGCAATGCCATGACTCATTTCCCTACCAATAGTCCTAAATTATACTGCATTTTTTTACATATATAAAATGCTTTTTAAAAATACTGTTTTAGCTACAATGCTGTCACAAAATCTTTCTGTAAATGTTGCTCTTGGTGGCATTAGACTTTAATGGACACACCAAACACATGCCAGGGACTCTACATCTATGGATATATTCCTACCTTATCCTGAAGGTGATATTACCTAGAGCTAAAGAAAATGCAAGTGGGCATGTCTGTAATAAAAAGTTACAAAACTTGTTTTTATTATGACAAAGACCACATACATTAGGAACACTGGACAGGGATACAATGCGACACTCAACAAAATGCTTCAGACATAAAATCAAAAGAAATCTCTGCAATTATAGAAAACAGCTTTTAAGAAAAAAATAGCAAAAATCAGAAATCTGGCACCTTATCATTGCAAACAACAAAATGTCTTGATAAATAAAGAGCTAACAAAAGTACAAAGCAGTGACTGTTAACTGTGCGAAGTACAAAACTGAGTCAGACCATGAGGTGCTTTTCTATATACTATGCAGAGTAATACAGCAAGCAAAAATGGAGCTAATTCAAAGGTATGTTGGGAATTTGTTCATCCCTGACCTTCAAAACTGAATCCGATTTCATTTTTGATGTGGTTACAGCTTAACTGGTTGAAGACCTTTATAGTGTTGTCCATGGGCTACCCCGAATTGGTTAATGCTTTTGACATTAAGCCACAAAAAGGCATTTTTTTATCAAAAATATTTTTACTGAAAACATATATGATAAAATAACATATAATTGGGAAAAACACTGTCACTTTTTAGTTAATAGGCATGCAACGACACATTATAAATTACTGCTCGTCTGTGGATATGCCTTAAAGTTATACAAATAATTTCTAAACAACCAAGAAAAAGCAGTGGATAAAACATATATAAATCAATTACTACTTTGTGAAATCTGAGGCTAGAGAAATAAATCTGGATTACTAAATATGTAAGTGACTGCAAACTTGGTAAAACAGTCTAATCTCGGAAAAGTGGCAAGTGCTATAAGAAAAGTTAGATAAAATACACTTTTCAAATAACAAGAGATGCAGCTTTCATTAGTAACAAATGCAACACAAAATAAGCAACCACTAGAAACTCACTAAGATATTGGATAACATGAGAATGTTTGTGAATAGCAGTGGACTGAAGTATGGCCATGGTAGTCAGAGAATTATGGCACTCCCCATATGATACACAAAGACGTTAGTTACCTCACAGCCAAAACTGGGGAAGTTATTGCCCCTACATACCCGATCTCTGAATATAATGCAGTTTAAAAACACCAAAAAGCATGTGTAATTAAGTTACAAATGGTCCAAAGATTTTTAACAAGTAAAATCTTTGGATTAAAAAACAAGACCTATTCAGAAACAACAGAGGAACTATAGCTATTCTCAGTGGCAAGTTGGCTATAGAAGGGCGATGCCTGTCTTGCTTTCAAAGCAACAGATGGCTTAGTTTTGACTGAAAGTTTCTTAACACATAATGTATGTAATAACTCTGTGCTGGGTCATCTCTTGTAATTAATGCTAACAGAGAGAAAAAGCAGCAGATGCATTACAGAATATCTGCGCAGACCTTAAAACAGATTTCCCACAAAGAAAGCAGCATGCTAATGAAATTAAAAAAGCAAACCTGAAACATATGTGTGTATAATAAATATTTAGATGTGATTATGGTAGTCAAGCTAACTGATAGCCAAAAGGACATAAGCATCAGAATACAAAATAATATAACCTATGAAATTCTTTTAAAGCTGTGCACACAAGCACATAGCCAGATTGAATATATTTTGTCTAAGCATCTGTCAGACACATTAGGGTGCACACAGCCCAGAACTACTACAAATTAATAAAGTTATATCTGCAGCAAGACCTACACATACCATGCTTTTAAAGAGCAATATTTTGGTAAAATTGTAACTAAGATTGTAGGGAGTAATAACTGAAAAACAAAGTATGCATTACAAATCCACAGGGGATGACATTTGTTGAGGTATGTGTATATGCTTAAAATGTCAGGTGGATGTGAGGGCAATGGTTTAGGCCTGCAGGTGAAAGTATTTTAGATAATAAATTACAGTCTTTGATTGTTGGGTAAATGTGAAGGTAACAGTGAAATGTGCATTTAAGTCTAAAGGGGACAACACTTTGAGATGTGCACATTACTTAAAAGTTAGATGGATAAGAGATCAACAGTATGAGGCTCAAGTACAAAATAAAAATATCCAGCTAAATTCTGCATGCTCTCTGTCTGTAATAGCCACACCTGCAAAATGTGGTTTCCCTGGTGGCAATCACAGATTTTTTCCATGTGAAACAGTGGTAGGAAAGAAAGCACCCCCACCCCCACCCCACCCCACTGGATCTTGTTCGTAAGAGTGGGTGATAAAGAAAAATCTCTAGTCTTGTTCCTGACTGTCCACACAGTGTGGCAGTGGCTCAATCACTCCATAAGGAGAGAGTTACCACTAGCCAGGACTCAGAGGCCCTGTACATGAAGTGGGCTTTAAAGAAGATAGGGTTTTGACTGAGCCCCCTCTCATCTTGGTCCTTCCCCTTAAGACACTAATTCCAGTCTAAAATAACATGAATGATGTCCCAGCCAATCCCAGCATTTACCTTTGGCTAGTTCCAATTTATGAGCACTGAAAAATGCCACAAGCTTTTCACAAAGCTTCAGCTCACTTGCTAGATTTGAGTGCTGGCACTTCTACATTGTACACTGGTCCTAAGCAACAGAGACAGCTACTATGGGACTGGAATGACCTGGAAAGAGTAGGAACAGTCAAGATGAGCTTCATTGTCTAAGAATCAAATGGAAACACTTTCTAATGACATACATCAGAATTACCTTTCCAATCCAGACATTACAATTGTGAGGACCCCCCCAAGAGAGAGACACAGAGAGAGAGAGAGATCATCAGAAGGTGACCCAAAGAGGAGCAAGATTCATTGTTTTTTCTAACTACATCTATATCTCTTTAGGTTCCACTAAGGCAGAACAGTGTGAAGTAAACAGGACCAACTGCATCTGTTTTGTGAGGACAACCAGCAATGGGATAAGGTGACGAGTGATACATTTCCTATAACTATACTGCATTGTTTGGCATTTGAGGCAAGCCCATTAATCAGTCATACACCACCCATTTGTCTAATCCAGGCCCTGCTAGTGGATCTCAAGTATCTAATAGGGGTTTGAAAACTGTACCCAGTTTGTAGTCATCAGCAAACATAGTCAGCTTCAGCCTCCTGATATATGCCTTCATTTCTGGAAAGTGGACACCAGAGACTGGGAGGGGGGCTCTCTCTGAACAGAACCCTGAGGAACCCTGCTCCTCTGGCTAAAAGAGGTACTTCCTACATTAACATTGAGCAGTCTGTCACTGCATTATATATAGGTTTGTGATAACTAGTGAGTGTTTATCTGGGATGCCAGCATGTGAGATGATGTAAAAAGCCTTGGTGAGGCCAAAAATAGCAGAATGAACTGTCAGGCCCTAAACCATGGCTTTAGACACCCTTTCAAAGAAACTGACTAGGTTTAGTAGTCAACCTAGCTTTTACAGATCCTTGCTGTTTTGGGTCCACAATTTGTACGTCACCTACATCATTGCTTATTGGCTTGGAAATTGTGTACTCCACAGCTCTATAGTTAATGCTTACGAGGCTAATAGGTTTACAGATTCTGTGTTTTTAGGATCACCTTTGTATAAATATGTACACTGTTCTCCATGCTTCAGGTATATAACCTGTGGCAAGACATAAATCAAACAGTATTTTTGCTAAGTGGCTCTTGACATTTACTAGCAAACATCCAAAAAAAAAATCAAGTTTCTTAGTGAAACTACAGAAAATCTCATCTTTTAACGTCAGCTGTGACCGTCAAACCTTGTACTCATTAATGGCGTACTTGACGGCTTTACTTAGTAGTTTTACTTCCTTTTTATATGTGGGAGTGAAGATCTGCCATACATTACTTGAAGTTTCTTCTTTTTGTTGTAAAGCTTGTTCCACAATATTGTCTTATTTCTAAATTTAGCATCATTTTTACAGCAGACGGTACAGATTCCTCAATTCATCTGTCCATTATGAATAAAATGCAGATAAGTACTGGGCACTGTGTTACTTTGTAATTTACAGTTGTCAATATTTGTAAATGGGAGCAGGTTCACTTTGGAGTAGTCAAAAAATATTGTACTTTTGGGACTTTCATTTGTTCCTTTCAGCATGACCTATCTTGTCTTCCAAACTGCTATTAACTTATTACAGCCAAGTGTGCCTCCAGGCATTTCTGCAGTTACCTCTTATGGATGCCTCTAGTCATCAAATATTGCTTGTTCATACCTAGCATTAACAATTCCAAAACCATGCTACATACAAGGTAACAGATTTAATCTTAAAGCACACATGATGGCAAACACAACTGTATTGACATTTGATATCTGCCTAATGCAGCTAAAGAAATATTGAATATTACTTGTATACTACAAAGCAAAAAAGTGCGGCCTTATTGTAGTCATGGACAGTACTCATTATGATCGGTCCATGCAAGAGATGTTAAACGACAAGAGGTATTACAGGGAAATCACAGTCACAGATGTGCACAGGGTTGTTGCATCAATAACTGAAATGTTAAGTGATGTCTTTAGGGGAAGCTTGATCACAGAAGATATGGCCTAACCCTTGATACCTTTGATACAAGGACTGCCAAAAGTCCATAAAGAACCAAGGAATCCACCAATGAGACCCATAGTAGCAGGTGGAGGGTGGATCACAGAACCCCTGTTGATTTATGTGGAGAAACATCTAAGACCAGTGATTAATCGGAATAGTATGGTACTTAAGGACTCCAAACAGTTTCTTGTAGACCTTTATGACTTCATGAAACAGATATAAGATCTAGATGATTTGATCTTTGTTACACTTGGCATACAATCCCTTTTCACTGTTATTCCCAATGACATGGGGGTGTAGTATATACATGAATATCTCGCAGTGAATAGTGAATTTGGTCTAGTGCAGATAGACCTTATCTGTTATTTTCTGGAAGTGATCCTAGAGAAAAATGTATTTACATTTAATGGTAGGATGTATATTCAGAAAGCTGGCGTAGCTATGGGCACTTCATGTGCCAACAGCTACGCCAATATGTTCTTGGCACATTGGGAGAATACTGTACTGTTTAAGAAAGATGAGTACCGGCAACATGTTATTTTCTATCGACGTTTTGTCGATGATTTGTTTCTCCTGTGGAGAGGAAGTCAAGTTCAGTTGTATGAATTCCATCAAATGATGAATGAACTCACTAAGTGCTTGAAGTTCACTATTAAATGGTTGCACTCTCATATAGAGTACTTAGACCTTTATATTGAGAATTTAGGTAATGGCCTTATAAATACAGGTGTTTTTCGGAAGACATGTCATAGGAACTCACTATTAGCTAGATTGAGTATGCATCCTAGTTATATATTTCGGAACCTCGTAAAAGGGCAAGGTATGAGGGCATCCAGACTGAACCCTACACAAGAAGGTTTTTTTGATAAAATGGAGAATTTAGAATCCAGACTACAGGGAGAGGTTATGACCAGAGAGAGATTAAACAGAACTTGTCAGAGATCAGTACTCTGAGGGAAGATGTAGCGGCACCATATTTTGGACCATATAAGAGTGTCATTAAGACAATGGACAATTTAAGTGTTAATAGTGATAAACTTCTTAAGATACCCCTTTTCTTTACTAATGACAATAGAGATTTAAGAGAGATTTTTAATAAGAACTGGTCTATCTTAAAGGTTGATACAGGAATTAGTGAATTACTAGGTGAAAGACCAAGATTTCTGTATAAGAATAAAAAGAACCTAAAAAGAATTTGTTGTTATGACCATGGTGCCCATGACTTTAGTAAGGTAGAAGGATCCACACAACCCTGTGGGAGATGTAATTTCTGCTCATTGATTAACACATCAAACATATTTTTTCATCCAGATCTTCACAGAGAGTTTGTGCTCTGTGCTACTGCCACTTGCATGACATCTAATGTGGTATATTTAGCGGAATGTGAAGCCTGTCACTCGTTCTAGGTTGGAAAAACCAATAAGGTTTTCAGAGATAGGATAAGAGAGCATATGTACAATGTTTAGAAAAAGACAGATCACAATGCACTCTCAAAACATGTTCAACAGACACGGGACACACATAGGTTTAATTTTAGGGTATTAGAGGTCATCACCCTACATATTAGGGAAGGTGATATTAGAAATCATACTGAATATAGGGAAACAAATTGGATCATTATTCTTAGCGCTGATACGCCTCATAGCAAGACGTTGTCCCATTCACTTCCCAGCTAGAGCATCTTGTGTGTGGAGGCATACGTGAATGGGGCGTGCCTTCGTTGAAGGTTGTGCATCAGGGCTGGTAACCCGGTACGTAAAAATCTACTACCAATCATTAGCGGACCGGAGTTCCGCTGTGGCGACCCCTAACCGGGAAAAAGCCGAAAGACACAAACAAACAATTCTTAGAGCTGATAGGGGGAAAGGGTTGAATGAAAGGGCATCTATAAAACCCTTGCTTAAAAAATGGAGGTTGCAGAAATAAAATACATATCCAGATATATATTTGTTACTCATTTCTTATATGCTTTTTATATATACTTTTTATTTTTCATTCTTAGTTTTTTTTTTATTAAATAAGTCAATGTTGTTCAACGGTTTATATAAATTTCTTATTCTAGTTCTATGAAGTACATGTGTTTAGTACTGCTTTTTTAAGAATTAATTTGACTTAATTGGAAAACTACTGTGATTGGAGAACGTTTTAAATATTTTTATATAGAGTGGATGTATTATGTATATTTAGATGGCCTGATGAAGCTGAACAGCAAAAGTGCTTACCGTACTTGTTATTTTATCTATCTTTCATAAAACGTTTATGCACAAGGAATACTAGAGTTATTACTTGTATACGGTTTATTTGCATTGCAATAATTTACACATTTCTCTAAATGTATCAACATTCTAGTAGCACAGACAGAACTGCACAGCCTCATATGAAAGCTCACAGCTGTTATGAAGAAAACCCTGCTGGCAGAATGTGTCTTACTTGAATGGTTACCGAGATACATAAGCTGTTTATACAAAATTACAAAACTGAAATTCACAGCCTTTATTTTGGATTATAAAATCCAGTTTAAAACATCAGACGGAATGAATGCCACTAACAGAGATAAACTTATCCTGAATATTTTGTCATTTACAATTTGCTAGTAACACTTATGGTTCCCGAGATATGAATATTTGTTTGAACCGTAAGATGAAAACTTAATTTTTTTAAAGGCTCAAGCCACACCCACTGGGAGTTAAAAGTACACACTCAAAAGAGCTGTACTGGCTGGAATGAATTAATGACCAGGATCACCTGCAACTATACAGCAATTTTGTTTTTCTAGCAGTGACACATCTAGTTGCAGCAGACAGATATACATATGAGAAAAGCATTTTCAATGAAGCACTGAATAAAAACCATGCAAATTATCCCTATCTCTGTACTACAACTGCAGAGGTTTGGACTACACGTAGTCCCTTGTTAAACAATTGTGATGTGTAACAGCCAGAACGAGCACAACTACATAAACCAGTCTAGTACTTTTAACATATGATAGTCTAGACTCTTTTCCTGGTGAGATTGAAGGGGGATCTGAATAAATAATATGAAATTCAAGAACATAGCTGCATTTAATTAGCTAGTGAAGACAAAGATACAAAAATAAAAATGTGATAACAAGGTAGAAAGACCCTAAGGCTCATAACTCAGAGGGGGTGAATCCATTCTACATTAGAAGCACTGTACCATTTACTGTTTGTTTTCTTGTTCTGCAACTCAGTACTGCTTTTTTCACAGGCTTAAGTAATGTATTTTCTATTATTAGACCACTTACCATAACATGAAACCACAGCCGTGTGACTTACTCTAATTTCAACAAAAGTTTTTTGGAAAATAATCAGACCAGACTAATTGATTGACAAAAGTTGAATATTTCTCATATTGTATAATTCTAAGCACTATAAACTGATGGTCTGCTTCCTCGTCATTTGAAAATAGTAATCACAAGATGAAGCTGATTCAAATGGGAGCATTATACGTGAAAGCATAAAATTTAGATTCCATGGAGAATAGGGAGATTTCACAGGTGGTCTAATATGAAAAGTCCCTTTGAGAAAGGCTTTGGATAACTTGTGAAACATGATATTCAATCATTCAAATCCAAGATGAAAATTGGAAATAGCAGCCAATTGAACCCGAACTGTTGCTGCTGCAGCTCCTTTGGTGAAAATCATAGTCAAGAATTCTAAGATGGAAGCCATAGGGGCTTGGTAAAGATCAATAATATTTTTAGAAGCCCATATAGAAAATTTCTTCCATTTGCTAAGATATAGTTTTCTAGTAGAAGATTTATGAGAAGACAAAAGGATCTGTTTTGTCTCACTGGAAAGGTTATGGAACCTGGCTATGATGGGAACTGAAGCAGCCAAGCTGTCTGCTTCAGGGACTGCAGAGAGGGATGAAGGTCCCCCGACGGGTGTGTCAGAAGGTCTGGAACCGGGTCCAGAATCCAAAGATCCTCCAAAACTGAAGTAAAAGGAAGGGGAACCAAATCTGACGAGGCCAATGAGGGGCTATAAGAATGATGGTCCTTCCCAGGGATTTTGCTGTCTGTAGAACCTTGGGTATCAACGGGACTGGTAGAAATGCATAGAGGAGACCTGGAGGCCAATCGTGTAAGAGTGCGTCCTTTGTGGCGTCTCCTGGAGGGGGGATCAGGGCAAAGTAGCTTCTGCATTTCGTGTTAATGTGACTGGCAAAAAGGTCGCAGCAATGCTGGCCTCACCTGCGGAATATCTTGCCCGTAATTTCTTTCTTGAGGGACCATTCGTGGGGCAACAAAATTGTCCTGCTCAGTTTGCTATCACAATGGATCTCTCCCGGGAAGTGCGTTGACAACAGAAAGCGGTGGGTGGAAACAGCCCACTGCCAAACTCTGAGAGCCTCGCAACAAAGGGGGTAAGACATGGTTCCCCCTTGTTTGTTCAAATACCAGACCACTGACATGTTGTCTGTGAATCGCAATTGTACCCAGAGAAAGATAGTCCTGAAAGTACTGCAACGCCAAAAGTACTGCTCTCATCTCTAGTACATTCATATGCAGATGTGTCTCAATCGGTCCATGTGCCTTGGGCACTATTACCCTGAAAATGCCCCCCCACCCTATCAGGGAAGCGTCCGTGGTCACTGTGGCCGGTGGAGGGGGGTAGCAGAAATGGGCATCCTATCGTGACATGAAGTGAGGTCAACCACCACTGAAGGTCCTTCTTGCAAGAATTTTTGTGATCATGATATTGTGATTCATGGGGAGCTCTTGGTAAGACCACCGAGTGAACAATAGCCATTGAAGTAACTGCATGTGCATACGAGCTAGTGGTATGGCTAGAATTGCTGCTGCCATCATGCCTAATACTTTCAGAACTTCCGATGCTGGTGCTTTGTCTTTTGATATCAGGATGTTGACTTGTTGACGAAGAAGAGAGACTCTTTCTATTGGAAGCCTTAGTGTGGTGGTGGTGTCCAACTCTGCTCTGATAAAAGCAATATGCTGCGATGGCAACAAGGCAGATTTTTCTAAGTTGATTGCAATGCCAAGATGATTGCAGAGTGACAGAGTGGACTCCCTGACCTGAATGAGTTGATGCCTGGTGGTAGTGGTAAGGAGCCAATCGTCTAGGTATGGAAACACCTGAAATCCTAGAAATCTCAGGTGAGCCGTGACTACTGCCATGCATTTGGTGAACACTCTGGGGGCTGTAGTGAGACCAAAAGGCAGGGCTCGAAACTGGTAATGATTGGCTCCCAGCCGGAAGCACAGGTGATCCTGGATGGCCTGGCCATTTTTATCTCGTAGTATGCATCCTTGAGATCTATTGAGCACATCCAATTGTCTTTTCCTAGGAAGGAAAGCATAGACTGAAGCATGACCATCCAAAACTTCTCTTTCTTTACGTATTGGTTTAGTCTGCTGAGGTCCAATATGTGTCTCCAGTCCCCCGTCTTCTTTGGAGCCAAAAAGAATCTTGAGTAAGTTCCAGGTGCTGTCTGGTCTGCTGGGACTGGTTGGATGACTCTTTTTTTTCCTTAGCAACATTTTGAACTCTATTGTTGCCTGTTCCCTGTAACTGGGTAGAAGGTCCGAGATTTTCCTTGCGATTTGGGGGAGGGGGGGTGGCAAGTGGAATGAAGTACCCTCTGGAAATGATACTTTATGCCCAGCTGTCTTGTTATTTTGAGCCAGGCATCTGAGTACAAAGATAAGTGACCCCCGACTGTTTCCAGAGCAGGACAGTTAGGCCTCCTCTCAGGAGCTCTGGTAGGGCTTCCCAGAGAAGTGATCTCGGTCACCCTGGTGTTGCAGACCCCTCTGCCATGAGGGCGGCATCTTCCATTATTACCACCTCCTTTGGCCCTGGAGGGGGGTTCAGCAAGTGAGTCCTGAAAGGTTCCTTGGGCTTTTTGTAACCACATTTTTCCTCCCCTTTAACCCTTAGGGTAGGGGTGGAAAAACAGACCCCGGTGGCAGAGTCTTTCCATCCTGTTCACACCTGGTTAAGGTTTCCTTCACTTTGGGCCCAAAAAGGGACAAGCCATCAAAGGGAGTGCTTACAAAGGATGACTTGAAGGGCTCCACGAAGGAACACAAGCGCATCCAAGAATGTCTCCTAAGAGCAACTCCTGTACCCACTGCCCTACTCATTCCATCAGCTGCATAGAATATGAGGGACATAGATGAGTTGAGAATAGAATTTAGGGTAGCAAGCTGGACAGCAACTTTGTCGGAAGCTCCTGCAGCTACTGTACCCTGAAGAGCATCTCCCAGCTCCTTAGCAACCTAGTAAAATGGGTTAAATAGTTCAGTGAATGGAGAGCAAAAGTCGCTGAACTAAACATGCGCTTCCCATATCTATCCATAATCCTAGAGTCTCTGTTAGGAGGATGGATAGACGAGGAAATCTCAGACATTTCCTTCTTGGTGGTTGCCACCACCACCATGGCATCAACTGGAACACCTTTAGTTAAGAATGTTTTGTCAAGAGGGGGAGAAATGAATTTATTAGACCTCCTAGGAACAGGCTCCATAGTTTCCGGAGACTCCAACGCCCTTCGTGAGACCAGCTGCATCAGCTCATTGAAGGGTGGAGACAGCCAAGAGGTGGAGGGCTGAGAACCGAAAGCCTTCAAGAGAAATGACTCATCCTCAGTAGGGCTTTTGGATTGCCAGTCACCCCTCTGCCTAAGAATCTCAAGTATCTCAGCAAAGGTGATATCCTGAGAGGGGGACTGTGGGGACCCTTCTGACTCATCTAAGTCAGTATCGGATGTGAGAGACTCCTGAGCGGAGTCTAGGCGTTTCCTCTTGTACAATCTTTCCTGGGAACCTCATCAATGGGAGCCTCTGGTGAGGTCTCGGAAGAGCAGGGGCCACCCATTGGGGCTTTCCGAGGCTCTGGGTCTCTCTGTTTGGTCAGGACTTGTGAGGCAGAAGCAGACACAGGCACTTTAGGGGAGGAGTAAGGAAGACCCAAGGTAGAGGATTGTTCTAGGAGACATGATTCTCCTCATGGCATCGAAATCACCTCTGCTCCAATGCGAGGGAGCCGACGGATCTGAAGAAACTGTCGACGCACCCAGCACTGGGACAGTGGGTTCCAAGCCCGAGGTAGGAGCTCATCCGAGCCGTGGTCCCCAGAGGCATCGGTCCGACTATCCTCCCTGGACCCGACCAGAGAGTGTCAGCTCCCAGAGTCCTCGATAGGCACCGAGGACGTTCGAGTACATGGAGCTGAAGACACTGGAGCAGACGTCATCTCAGAGGGTTCCACTAACATTAGGTCTGCCTCCTCCGGCTCCGAAGGACCAGCATGGCTAGGAGGAGGAATAGTAAGAGTCAGTTCAATGGTCTTCGGCTCAGACACAATTTGGGTCAAAGCCGATAACATTTTGGCTAATGCCGGTGCCGGCAACAGCTTCTGTACCACACTATCCATATCCAGATCAGACAGGCTGATTGAGGAGTGAGAGGATCGTATTGATGGTGGTACCGACTGAAGAATAGGACTATTCGGCGCTTTGGAGACCAGTTCCAAGACTGGGGACCAGCTCCAAAAGGAAGAGACTGTTGGCTCCGAGGGTAGTGGAGCCGAAGTCGACAAGTTCTTTGATTTTTTTGAGTCCGGTTTCTTGGAAGACTTTGAAGACCTACTGGAACCATCCTGGTTACTCAAACCTTCCTGAAATGAAGGCTTCAACAAGCCTCTATCGATCAGTTTCCTCTTCCTTTCCTGCAGGACCCCAGAGAAGGAATGACAAATGGCACAACTGTCTTGCAAATGCAGAGCCCCTAGACAGTAAACACAGTTAACGTGGCTGTCTGTAACTGACATTTTCTGGCCACACTTTGGGCACATTTTGAACCCAGACTTAGGGTGTTTATCTTGGTCAGCCATAGCACTGTTAGAAAAAATTTACTGTTACCACAAAAAAAAACTATAACAGTAATTTTTCACACAATAAAAAAATACCACACAAGCCTTAATAAAAGCAGGCTAAAACACACACACACACAATATATAAATGTGATATTACACAAGCAGACTATGCAAAAAACAGACAGCTGCTAAGAAACAATAACCTTATCTGAATAAGAAGGGTTTACTGTAAAATTTTAACAGTAAAAAAGAACTAAGCCTTATCCAAAATACAGAAGGTCAGAAAGACCACACAGTAAATTTAAGTTACTAAAAACTATCTAAGAAATGTGACAAAGGTCACTGAATAACACACAGCAAGCTGAAAAAAGGAAACAATAACCTTATCTATATAAATTAAGGATTACTGTACTAAGCCTTATCTAAAAAAAACGAAGGCTAGACAGACCACACCAAGTAGGAAAACTACTACTAACTAGGCCTAAAAGAGGCCAACTAGAAATATATCAAAAACTGTAATGCAGGGCCGGCCTTAGCCGAAATGGCGCCCTAGGCGAAGTAGTGCTCCGGGGGCCCCTTAAGCCCCACCCACATCACACATGAAACACCTCTATTTGAGCCACACCCACTGGGTCATTCCCCAAGAAAGCCACTCCAGTCATTTCCTTAAATTATTTAAATACTTAGGAAGAAAAAGATACCTTGTAATGTAGTTAAACTGCAGCTACCTTTGCATATGTATTTTCTACTTCAAATACTGGAGCCAGATCATGGTCAAGTAGAGTCCTAGGAAGGGTAATAGACCACCACCCCAGAGCAACCCCCAGCAGCAGCCCCCTCCTCAGCCATTCCAGTGTTCCATTATTTGGTTATCTCACCAGTTACCATGCATACTGTTTTATTTGCCTCTACAATGATTACAGATATTGAAATAAAGTAGCACAAATTCAGATAGCCATTTGCTAAACAAACATTACAGTCTCACAATGAAAACAGACTTAGCACAAGCAGTAAACTTCTCTGTCCTTGAAACTTACATTCATTGAAATGGCAAAACTCACATTCATTGAAACAGCATGAAAACCCACATTCATAGAAATGCATCTGGTTGGTGGAGAATTAAGTTTACATTTGGGCTGTTTTCAAAACAGACTCCTTGCACACATTTTTTTAGGGCCATGCATACATGTATTTATTCTTTAATTCACAGCACCACTTGTTAGAATACGTTTTAAATTTGTAGTTTTAAACGTTCTTTTAATAAGCAATGAAACAAAATTATGAACCAATAACTACCCACTCCAGAAAATTTCAACAAAAGGCCACTCAAGACTTCTATCATTAAAATCCACCAATATTATTCCACACACGCAATCTCTGCAGAAGTAAAATCCTCTGAATTCCGCATTAAAGAAATCTGTAACTAATGAAGAGATTGCTACTGGCAAACAACTTTACATATCAATGTTATCTACAAATTCAGTGCCTGCTGCCCTTGATAAATGGATTGCCTACATTACATTACAAATTAGTAAGTTGGTAATACTGCAGTAGGAAATGACTAACAAGTTCACAATCACTAGGCATCTCACACAAAAGGACATACTCAGGAGTGTAGAACCTCTATCCCCCCTTATAATGCACCAAATAATCAACAATCATATGGGCACTGCATATCAGCACTCCATCTATATGGTGTGGGAGTAGAATCCACAGCCTTCTGCACCAAAGGCAATTATGCTACTAACACTGCTTTCAGATTTTACAACAGTGTGCCATTTGATAAACAAAAAAACAGCTAGATGCACACTGAAAACATTTACACTTGTTACAGTGTGTTAAATTTGTAGTTTTGAACATTTTTCCAGTAAGTAATGAAACAAAATGTATGACCCAATAATGACAAACCTGCCCATTTCAGAACATTTTACCCATAAATGGCCCCTCAAACTTCCTTAAACGGTATCAGTCAGTAAGCACAATCACTGCAGAAGTAAAATTCATCTGAATAATTCGACATTAAAGAGATTTGTAACTAACAAAGAAGCTGTTACTGGCAAAGGGCTTTACATTTCACTGTTCCATCTACAAATTCAGTGTTTGCTGCCCTTGACGAATTAATTGCCTAAGTTGCATTAAAGAAAAAAATGGTACACTGGTAATATTGCAATAGAAAATGACTGAGAAACAGACAAGTTCATAGTTAATAGGCATCTTAAACAAAGGACAGCACACTAAGGAATGCAGAACCCCTATCCCCTCTTAAAATGAAACAAATAATTGGCAACTAGGACATTACATACCATGCCTCCATACCTCTCAACCTCTTAGCACAAGAAATCTGAACAAAGGCTAAAATAATGGGGGGGGCACAAAGCCCCCAAACAGGAGCAGATTATAAATATTGCTCTTATAGACTTAAAAAGTTGCTAAAATAACAGCATTTGTCTTAGCTTGCATTTTCTGCAGGAAATAAAGGCTGAAAATCAAATGTATGACATTTAGTTATTTAAATCCTCACTGATTTGCCAGAAAAAAACAAATTTTATGAGGAATAGGTCAAAATATGAGGCAGAGGTCTGGACAGTTGAGAGGTATGCACACCTCTCAACCTCTTAGTGCAAGCAATCTGGACAAAGCCTAACATGATGTAGATGCAATGGTAGAAAAAGTAGGGATAGATTTTAAATATTGCACTTATGTAACTTAGAAAGTTGATTTTTTGATCCTACTCTTTTTGATAGATTCTGTAATATCTTTTATAGCCACATGAGCTACCATCAACTCAGACAGATAGGTTCTTAGTTTAAGGTCTAATCTGAAGGGCAGCACAGTTAGGAGCGCATCACCCACCAAAACCTGCCCTGCAGTGTCAGCAGTCTAGCCAAAATAATTGTATGCAATTGTTAAAGGAAACGTAAGAAATAATTTGTCATAAATCTTAAGATGCTTGCCATTTTTTTCATGTTTTCTCCAGGACAAAGCTACCCATTTAGGGACTGTTCTATTTAAAGAGGGAAAGGTGGTAACCCTAGTTTTAAATTATATGAATTTTATTATGATGACTACTGCTGTAGTATAAATTAGTTCAGAGCCTGAAGATGCTGATATGGTGTGTCATAGGGAAATAACCTGCACTTTTTATCACAGCTCTTTATCTCAGATAGGTGTGTGTGTGTGTGTGTGTGTGTGTGTGTGTGTGTGTGTACTTGTTTATATGGATTTCTGTTTAAACATGTGTGCACGACACTGTATGAGTGTACTGTACACATCTCTATTTTTTGTAAATGGAACTTTAAAACAAGTTGTGTGCACATGATGCTTGATTGACTAAATGTGTATGTGCCGGACAAGACAATGAGAAAACTACTGAATTTCTACGCACACACATTTTCTCTTGCATACAGAAACCAAGTTTAAACTACACAAACACACACACACGGATACACTTACTTACCTTCTTTTTAAATGAAACGGCCACACTCATACACACGGAATTAATCCCTCTCAAAGTGCTTGTTTAATTTCCACGCGCCACCATAAAATGTCTTTACATCAGTGTTGGCAAATGTGTGTATGACATGCATGTATTTCTCCTTAAAGGTAGTGGAAGCCTCCTCATCACACTGCAGGTATAAAAGTGGGAGGACACTCGCTCCACCCCCTCGACTTACGATTCTGGCACCCTATGGTTTATTTATTCATTTCAATTAATGTACTTTTCTTATTATACGTTCGCATAATAAGAAAAGTAAGTTAATTGAAATAAATAAATGAACACAAACTGCGCCCTTTACTGTACGGCGCCCTAGGCGGTTGCATAGTTCGCCTAAGGCCGGCCGTGCTGTAATGGGAAGAGAAAACTCACTGAAAAGCTATAAAAGCTTTATCAACAATCCTAACTATCTAATTATACTAACTAGCAAAAAACTTTATAGAAGATTTTAATGAAAAAATTGCTTATCTGGCCCGAGCTAAATCAGAACCTCCAATCTGTTGCAGCAGCAAACTAAATCTGAGGTAATTCACAGGTACATAATGGGATAGGGACTTGGCCTTGAGCTATTTGAAGACCTCGAGCTTTGCAATTGGCCATATCGGAGCCGAGGGATCTGCTCCGAACCCGTCAGTAAAGAATGGACGGCTAGATTGAACAACTTCACATCAGCAAATTTGTTTTTCTAGCAGGGACATATCTAGTTGCAGCACACAAAAGTAAATATGAGAAGGGCATTCAATGAAGCACTGAATAAAAACCATGCTCATTATCCCTATCTCTGTACTACAACTGCAGAGGCTTGGACTACACGTAGTCACTTGTTAAACAGTTGTGATGTGTAACAGCCAGAGCGAGCACAACTTCATAAACCAGTCTAGTACTTTTAACATACGATAGCCTAGACTCTTTTCCTGGTGAGATTTAAGGGACATGGTAATGAATAATATGAAGTTCATAGCTGCATTTAATTACCTAGTGAAGATAAAGATACAAAAACAAAGTGATAAGGTAGGAAGATGCCAACGCTCATAGCGGGGGAGAATCCATTCTACATTAGAAGCACTGTACCATTTACTGTTTTCTTGTTCTGCAACTCAGTACTGTTTTTTGTCACAGGCTTAAGTAATGTATTTTCTATTATTAGACCACTTACCATAACATGAAACCACAGCCGTGTGACTTACTCTAATTTCAACAAAAGTTTCTTGGAAAATAATCAAACCAGACTAATTGAGTGACAAAAGTTGAATATTTCTCATATTGTAGAATTCAAATCACTATAAATGGATGGTCTGCTTCATCATTGTCATTTGAAAATAGTAATTACTCAATGTAGTTTAAACATTTAGTACCTTAAAAAGGAAACTGTAGAAGTATTCAAGCACTTGAAGAAATAATTTTGTGTTGAACAGCATTTCTTAAAAAAATAATCAGACTTCGTAATGTATAGATAAAAGGGACTGTTATGATTGGCTTATTTTATGATATTTTGGCGCTTGCATATTATCGCAACCAGATTTTTGCGATAATACGGCTTGCTTCCCGGTGTGAGACTGTAACCAGAAATGTATGCAGAATCACACAGGGAATGTTATCTGTATAAAAAAAAAAAAAAAAAAACACTTTGTTGAGGAAGGAATAGTGTAGTACTTGAAAAATGACTGCTTGTTTGAACCTATGCCATTTCCCAACATTATGTCAGTCGTAGTGCTTTTCCAAGTCCTGTTATGTGTGCACGCAACACAGCAGAGCTGCGTCTGCAGCATATATTCCCTTCCCCCGAACTAGCAGCCCAAAAGGGGGTAAAAAGCAACTGACAGTTCACACACCATCCAAAAAGGGGGAGAAAGGTAACCCCTACAGACGTGATTCAGTTATTAAACACACACATCACAGAAAGCATGACACTTCAGGGGTGTGAAATTTTCATGTGAAAATGCAGAAACGCAAAAGACTTTCAGAAAAAGTAAAACCTTACAAACCTGCACGTTTGCTACAGGGGACAAAAACACCGAGATAGTCGGGTCAAAATCTTTCAGATGACTAAAATAAAATCTGGCCATGAACATAAGGATGGTATATTCCCGATTAACTTAGTCTATGTCGCGCTTGTAATCAGGAAGGCAGGATCTGCCATGCGCTGCATGTAGCAGTATATATTTCACTGGCAAAGTGAGACATGCCAGTCAGGACTCCAAAATTTAGCAGTTAGTCCTCTCCCTGCCTCAAAACCACGTGTGCCACAATTTCACTTACTTACTTGTACTCCCTTTTCCAGCTTAATAGACCTGCTGTCTCAGACATGGGACTAAATTCGCAACCGCAAAAATCTGGTTGCAATAATACGTTAAGTACCGATATTTTAAATCAAATGGTCTGCTTCAGCATCATTTACGAAGAGTGGAAATACGTCAGAATATTTTTTAACCATTTCACACTTAAAAATGAAACTACACAGATATTCAGGCACTTAAACCATTCTGTAATACCAGCTTTTTTACCCAATAATCTCCCTATATCTGTATTTTCACAATGACAATAATCTGGGACCTCTGTCTCAACATAGTTACCTAAACTGAAGTACACATCAAGAAAGCATAAGGTGTACAGTTGTGTCTTGCTGTATACAAAGCTAAACAACAGGTCATTTACTCAACATGTTTTATGACTGCATTGTGCAGCAGTAATATTTTTAGGCAAGGTTTTCAAAATATGTTAAAATATTATTCCTGCTCTCATCAAGTAGCTGAACCTTCAGTTGTGTGGTGCTCTCTTAAGCCAGTGTGCACCTTAATCACTACCACAGAACAGTCAAGGGCACTGTGTGTGTGTGTGTGTGTGTGTGTGTGTGTGTGTGTATATATATATATATATATATACATATATACACATATATACATATATACACATATATAATATATATATTATACATACATATATATATATATATATATATATCTCCACACACACACACACATATACACACATATATATAACATATATATATATATATATATATATATATATATATATATATATATATATATATATATATATATATATATAACATATATATATATATATATATATATATATATATATATATATACATACACACACATACACAGTTTTTATATATATATGTATATATATATATATATATATATATATATATATATATATATATATGTATATATACACACATACACAGTTTTTATATACATGTGTATATATATATATATATATATATATATATATATATATATGTATATATCTATGTAAGTATGTATATATATATGTATGTATATATATATATATATATATATATATATAAAACACAAACGTACATTCTCAGTCAAGGTGTTAAATGCTTGCGTTAGTATGGCATTCATTATAAAAATATTAACAAGCTTGTTTTGTTAAAGCCCCACTGACTTGACTAAAGATAAGTCGTGCAAGGATCTGGTAACATCTAAATCATCATCACTCTTTTGGGCAAGGGGCATGTCTAGCAGCCAATGTCAGGAATTGCTTTTAAGAGGTGCAGAAGAAATCCTGAAGTTGATAAGTTTTAAAAGTTTCCAAAATGCAGAGGTGTGTGTGTCTAATTAGGGCAGTTACCATCACATGTAACTTAATAAGAGTTCTCAAACACTGCTAGAAAATTCCTTTTAAAATGCAAACATTTTTTGACCGAGTCCTAATTTACATACATACATTATCGTACTTTACTGTGGCCATACTGTTCATAATGTGGAAAAGTGGGGAAAATGTTACAAACAGGCAATGTAATACTGTAAAATATAAGCTCTTTACTTCCTAATGTGATGTTAGCACTGATTACTCATTTATAAAATCAATGAAAATGCCACATAATCTATTTGTTATTGAAATGTAACCAGACTGTGCTCATTATCAGCTTCCTGTTGTTTAGTGGCAAAGACTGCTTACCCTGGTAAAGTATTATTTATGTTCGACATAACCGGGAGTGAAATGATTTGTCAAAATTCATAAATATTTTGGAGAAGACCTGCAGAATTAGAAATAACCCAGTCATATGATGTTCTGAAAAACTACCTGTATTAAAAGCTTAGGTCAACACTCCTGCCTGACTTCACAATACACAGGGAGGGAGCCCAGACTGTGACATAGATGGCAGAGGTTTGAATATTGGCACCAAAATTACAGGAGCCAGACATATAAATGAGGAGTGAAGGGGTATGGCCCGCTCACTCTCTCCCTTGCACTCAGAAGCAGACAGGGTGATGTGATGTCTCCTAGATGGTGCCTGGACAGAAAAACATTCATACTGCAAAATGACAGGAGGAAGGGTTGCCTGGAGGAAATCCCCCTATGCAGAGTGAGGAGGCTCCTTCCATGGTCAACCCATTGCACACCTCCTCCTCAATACCTCAGAGGGTTTATGCAGTTAGTGCTGGGGAGAAAAGGTGAAAAAAAGCTTTGAACCACTTCTAACGGCTACATTAATGGTAACTCCTTTTAGTTGTCTCTCATCCAATGAGGGGAAAGAATAGGCTGACAGACTGACAGAGGATCCGATGGTCATCAATCAGTAGTGGGGAAAATGGAAAAAAATAATAATCCTCCTCCTTTCACACACTACAGCTCATGCTACTAAAACCACATTATTGTTTGATATTTTTTCAACATAAAAACTAAGACAAATGCACAACACAGTGCTTTCAGCTTTCTTTTTCTTGCACACATCTACTGCTCAAATTAAAAATCAGAAAATACCCAATGTTCCTACAAGCTCAAGAGAACTTCTAGCATCTTCTACAGTCCTTCACAAATTAGTATGCTTCTGAATTAATTTCATTTATAAGTCACTCATTCCATACTTCAGCTTTGATCCCCAAATGACATACATTTCTAACTAAACTGCTCCTCTCTTCAAGTAGTTCTTCATCATATATTTACTGCTACCAGTTCTACTCATTTTATTACTTTTTCTCTCACTATTGTTACTCCATTTTCCATTACATTATAGAAAATGTGTGCCATTTTCACTTGGCATCAAACAAAATTGATGCGACACATATATACTTGCATATCACTGTTATCATATCTTTCTGAAAAGTCAAGAAAGTTCCGACAAGCATTCGTCCACTACCCTTTGATGGTCCTCCAATTATTTTGCATACTTTATACCATACTTCAGTGTTATAACTTCCATTACTTCTCTATACATGCTTTCACTAAACATTTAGAGGGAATGTTCATTTGTCTACACAGTTTCACTCCGACATCATTTCCCCAAACATCTTTCTTGCACCAAATCATTGCTCTTTGTCCCTGGTCATTTTTCATGCCTTCTCCTCTCAAATTCTTGCAATAGACAATGCTGTGGATATGACATGACTCATACTTCTGTAAATACATTTAATCACAGGCATTCAATTTGCTTTTGTATAACTACTTGATTATGTACATGATGCAAAACTGCTACAAATGGCCATTTCCGTTCCGCAAAACAAGATTCAAAAATACCGAAGAATTGTTTACTTTAACATGCTGTATTTGTAAAACTGAATGACTGTCCATAACTGCAAAGTTTAACATTGTACTTTTATTATCCTACCTCAAACACAGAACACAAAATATTTTTAACTCCTGCCGGAAAAGTGACTTCACAGTCATGTGCCAACATCTTTGTGCCAGCTGTTCACAAGACAGTAACCACCTGATAGTGTGTAAAAGATCTACAGCACCAATCAAAAGTCTGCCAGAACAAGTCACACAATGCTGTGATGCACAGTGAAAGGCATGTTTAATTTTAACTGAAACTTCCACTAAAAAGACAAAGTTTACATTTCAATCTCTGTATGATTTTATTCTTCCAGTAAAATGAATCCCTCTACTTTCTCTCCAACTATGCTTACACTGATTGTGTTTTTTTATTAATCCTGTAAATGTATTGCCATTACTTTCTCTATAACTAGGTAATAGCCACAAATGACACTTCAAATAAACACAGTGAAGCTGAAATTCTCACTAAACTTCATTTTAAGGACAGTTGCTGCGGTTTTATCTGAAATCACCCATGCCCAGGGTTTTCACTCGCTGTATGGAGTGTGCATGTTCTCCTTGTATTTAGGATAATTTACTTACACTATTACCAGACAAATAAAAATACACTTTTTTTCATTTTGTAAACACAAGAATTAAATATGTGACCTAAGGTACTTAAGTCCAAATATGGAAAGGAAATACATACTATCAAGACCAAAGCAAAAGTTTCTGGTTGTGAGAGTCGTTTTAATAAGAAATTAAAAGCAAATAATTTTTGTTTTGGCTTTTGCTTCACTCATGCAGATGTAGTGGGTTACTATACAAATGAATACGATGTAAAGCAAATCAGTATTCAAATGAATGAAACAGCATTATGGTGGGCTACTGATAACAGCTCCATTTAATGTACAGTGGATATAAAAAGTGTACACACCCCTGTTACAATGCCAGGTTTTTGTGATATAAAAAAGACCACAATAAATCAATTCAAAACTTGTTCCACCTTTAATGTGACCTATAACCTGTACAATTCAATTGAAAAACAAACAAATCTGTTAGGAGAAAAATATAAAAAATAAAAAACGTACAATAAGCTGGTTGCATGAGTGTGCACACCCTTAAACTAATACTTTGTTGAAGCACCTTTTGATTTAATTACAGCAACCAGTCTTCTTGGGTACACACCTGCCATCAATTAAAGAGACTCTGATTAAACCCAAATAAAGTTCAGCTGTCCTAGTAGGATTTTCCTGACATTTACTCAGTTGCCTGCTACAGCAAAAGCCATGGTTCGCAAACAGCTTACAAAGCATCAAAGGGATCTCATTGTTGAAAGGGATCAGTCAGGAGAAGGGTACAAAAAAATTTCCACAGCAATGGATATACCATGGAACACAGTGAAGACAGTCATCAAAAAGTGCAGAAAATAAGGGACAACAGTAACATTGCAAAGAACTGGACATCCCTCCAAAATTGATGAAAAGATAAGATGAAAATGGTCAGGGAGGCTGCCAAGAGACCTACAGCAACACTGAAGGAGCTGCAGGAATTTCTGACAAGTAATGGTTATGTACTACATGTGACAACAATCTCTCGTATTCTCCGTATGTTTGCACTAAGGGGTAGGGTTGCAAGAAGGAAGCCATTTCTTACACAGAAAAATATCCAAACCTGGCTAAAATTTGCAAAATAATACATCAAGACTCCCAAATGCATGTGAGAAAATGTGTTATGGTCTGATGAGACCAAGGTTAAACTTTTTGGCCACAATTCCAAAAGGTACGATTGACACAAAAACAACACTTTGCATCACCAAAAGAACACCATCCCCATGGTGAAGCATGGTGGTGGCGGTATCATGCTTTGGGGTTGCTTTTCTTCAAATGGAACTTTGCTTTAGTCAAGGTAGAGGGAATTATGAACAGTTCCAAATACCAGTCACTTTTGGCACAAAACCTTCAGGCATCTGCTAGAAAGCTGAAGATGAAGAAGAATTTCACCTTTCAACACGACAATGACCCCAAGCATACATCCAAATCAATAAAATAATGTTTTCACCAGAAGAAAATTAAAGTATTGGAATGGCCTAGCCAGAGCCACGACCTAAATCCAATATAAAATCTGTGAGGTAACCTGAAGAGGACTGTGCATAAGAGATGCCCTTGCAATCTAACAGATTTGGAGCATTTTTGCAAGAAAGAGTGGGCAAATATTGTCAAGTCAAGATGTGCCATGCTAATAGACTCCTACTCAAGAAGACTCAATGCTGTAATTAAATCAAAAGGTGCTTCAACAAAGTATTAGTTTAAGGGTGTGCACATTTCTGCAAGCAGCTTATTGTAAGTTTTTTATTTTTTATATTTTTCCCCCTAACAGATTTGTTTCTTTTTCAACTGAATTGTACAGGTTATAGGTCACATTAAAAGGTGGGAAAAGTTTTGAAATGATTTATTGTGGTCTCATATTTTTTATATCACAAAAACCTGGCATTTTAACAGGGATGTGTACACTTTTTATATCCACTGTATAGCAAACGAGCTCATACTCATGCAATTTCATGAACAGTAATGAAACAAACTAAAAGAAGGATAAGCCTAGTTGAAAGGTGAGCAAATAAAGCAATGCGAGTATAGGGACCATTATGGCACAAACACAATAATTATATAAAAAAACTAGATATTCCTCAAAGTCTGCTCAAAATGATTGTCTGTGCATCAGTTCCCTGGGTCAGACTTTATACAAGTACTTTCAGCGTGACATCAACTTCATAACATCTGCTTTGACAAAGGGAAACCAAAATGGCAATTGTTCTCTTATTTGCTAACAATCTTTCTCCAAGTAGTAAAACTAAATGGACAGCAGTCTTGAATTAATCCTTTAATTCTGAGACGATATTCAAGTTAATATTATTATAGCAGTGCAGTAAGCAAAAAATTACAGTACTACAGAACAACTTGATTGTCCTCTGAAGCTGCTGCTTTTTTAAATGGTTTTGTTAAAATCTTCATAAGTTAATATATTAACAAATACACAAGGAGTGAAATTATTTTTAACAATTTAAGAAAGTAAACAAGTAAAGAGAACTACATACAAGTGTACAAAGCTGCCTGAATATTTTGCTAATAAGGTTGAAAACAAACATCCCAAAAGCATATTATAACAGACCAAAGATGTTTATATTTTCTGATACAAGTCTATTAACGAAATAACTTTACTCCAAAATTCTTTTGTAACATTCTTAGAAATATTCTTTCTTTTATCTTTGTATGTTTAACTGATGCATCTTTCAATGGCAACAAAAATTCTTCAAAATGAGGTGTAGATCCTTTATTCCAATTCCTGGTTATGTTTTTTTCTCGCTACTGCCAAAACTGTCCACAATAAATAAGTAGTTTTTTTTACCCATTTTAGTAGTTTCTATAATATTAAATAAATTTAACATTTTTGACAAAAAAAGTATCAAACCATGGTGCCTTTAAGAAATCCTCTACTTTCTCCCAAAATGGGCTTATGAGTGGACAATCAAAGTATATGTAACAAAATCTGCATGACACATTTTTAGGCATCGCCAACATTGCACACCTTTTTCATTATTAAATTTTGCATTGAATTTGCTTCTTGGCAGTTGAATGATGCATTCATTCAGCTCTTCAAATTATAGCACCTGGATGCTAAATTAATTTAGCCATGCAAAGGCTTTACCAATCATGTGAACAAAAACAGTAGGAGTAGTAGTGGTAGTAGTAGTACTTTGAAATGCCTCAACTGTTATGTGATGCTGGCCCTTGCTTTATTCAATGTACTAAGCACTCAACAGCACCTGAAGGCTATAGTAATCAACTGAACAAACACGTACTACAGAAACCAAAGTAATTTTTTCTCACATGGCAAAATACTATATGCAAAAATGCATATTCTATTTGACAATGCAGCAGAAATTCTACGACTACTATGAGTGCAACTGCAATTGTTTAAAATGTATACTATAGGTGACAATGACATCATTATACCATGACTATTGTGTATTACTTTTCATCTGATTGGAAATTTCATGGATCCCCAGGCTGAATCCGAGAATGGTCCAGTAGGATCAGTACTCTACTCTGGTCAACAAATACAAATGAATAACCAGATAAATACATCACTTCCTCATAATCACTATTTTATTCTTTGAAGTATGTAAAACAGTTCACAGTGAGTTTCCCATGAAACAGTTTTTGCATGGTTACCATAGGGTAGCAACATACAGCATTATGATCAGGATCTCGATTCTTCCACAAGAACTGTTTTCTTATAGTCAGCATTGAAAGGCAAGAGAAAAAAGATATAAGCAAAATAAATATTTTACTTTATTTTACATGATTACAAATATTACTTGCTGTGATGACTGCATATGCAAGTTGTAGCACTGCAGTACACCTTGATTGTCCATTGATACTGACACTTGCACAGCAGAATGCTGTGTTCATTTAGCCAACGTACAGCACTGATGGCCAGTATAATACAGCATTTTCAGACAATGTTAATTATACCACACAAATACACTTATGAAACAAGTTCATTATGGGGAAGCAGCACAGCATTAAAGACATGATTCTTTGACAAGCACCATTTTTTGATACCCAAAAGTGAGAAGTAATAGCTAAACATTACATTGGCAAGAAGAGTATTTAAACAGACGTTTTTACCATAATGCTGGATCCTTTCATCTTGGTCCATCCAACATGACTGATGAGTATCAACCACTCCAGTCCATCAAGTCTTGAGCTCCTTTAAGAATTTTCTCTCCCATAATCCCCTTGTGCTCTAAATCTCCTGAGATCGAGTTTGCAGGCTAATGGTGGATCAAACAGGTGTACAAGAGAGACAGGCAGAGCTTTAGGATGCTTTGCCAGGTTTTCTGAAAATTACAATTTGGAACAGGTAGAAAGGGAAAGATGTCATATCAAATGGACCGGAATAACAGGATGCAGCATTATGGTAATGTTATAGGACTTATTTATGAGGAAAAAAGGCAGCTAAGCAATAAACAAGCAAAAGAAATATTACAGGTGCACGTGTGTGTGTGTTTATATACACACAGTCCTGCCTTTCTAATTTACATTGTCCAATAAAAATGCTTACTAGGCTTTCCCTCAGAGAATGTATTTTAGTTTTGCCCTTTAATGGCTTTACATCTTTTTTTTTTTTTTTTTTTTAAGAATGTCTCTAATATTACATGTTACAACCCACTCTCTTTTTGGAAATCATAAGGGCATCAGTTTAGCCTCAATCAATTCTGGGAGCATTTGTTTTTAAACCCATTACAGAGCTTCAGCTTCAGAAATGCTGCCTGAAGTATTTCATTCATCTTATTTACCCAGCTTTTACATGATAGATACATAGTTCATAAGTGTTTACTAGGCTAATGACCACAAGAGCCTTTTTAAGCCTAGTCATGCATGCCAAATCTCTGACAAGTTCTGATACCCTTGATAAGTGTAAGCATGGGCCTGGGAGAACTATTTACAGGTGTCCATTAGAGGCACATATGCCAAATCAGGGATGAATTTCCAATTTTCCATCCAATTGTCCAAGTTACACTTGAATTTGGTTTGGGAGGAACTCTGCTTCACTTGGATGGAGAGTCTGTTCCATAGATAGGTATGTATCCCCAGAGACTAACCCATCTCTCCAGCAGGTCCTACTTATATCACAGGCAAGGTTTACATTTTTAGAACGGATAATTTTGGTGCGGTTTGTTTTATGGATATGCAGGAGGTCTTTCAGAGTGGGGTCTGACAATGCTCTGTATGCCAGGCATAGCTCTCCCCTCAAAAGCCTGTAAGAGACAGAATACAGAGAAAGGACCTTGAGGTGGTCTGCAAAGGACATTTTACTTACACCCTGTATTCTTTTAGTTAGGAACCTCTGGGGACATTCCAATTGTTGGATATGCTTGGTTAGGTACATACCAAGGGCGCACTGTACTCAATGATAGGTCTAATGAATGCCAAATACAGTGGAACAATGACTTCCTTGGACTTAGATGCCATACCTTTGTTTATAAGTTGCGCAACACAGAAAGATTTTGTCATCACTGTAGACACATGATAGTTAAAGGCTAGATTACTATCTATGTGTGTCCCCAAATCCCTGACTACTGGGTCAACTCTACGGGGTGTTTTGTCAATATGATCGTTATCAGGGATGGAGGACTTCTCAAAGGATACTATTATGCATTTCTTGGCATTTAGTTTTAGTCCATGGCTCTGACGCCAGTTGTTTGTCAGCTCCTCCAGGAGAATATTTGTGTCAGTGTGAGATTCAGTGACAGCTCCTAATTTGCAATCATCTGCAAATTTAGTCAGCCAGAGACCAATGACATTGGCCTTGGCTTCTGAGAAGTAAATACCGAAAAGGAGCGGTCCAAGGACTGATCCTTGAGGGACTCCACTTGTGACTAGCCTATTAGTAACACTATATTTGATATCTATTTAATTGTGCTACACAGTAACTAAAAAGTAATGAGAATTGGTATACCATGTAATATGAGCTTGAGGTGTAAAGGTGGAGAATACAATAGCTGAATTTAAGGGTATTATGTCAAGATCGTGATGTAACCAAACACCTGTTTAAATGGGTTTGTAGTAATCTAATACAAATACATTCTGCTTCTTTGCAATTCCTCATAACATATATTAAAAATGTTACGTCTCTGCATGCACATTGTTTAGATTATCCAGGATTTCACTTTATATATAAATAGATAAATGCTTTACTTTACATTTTTTGTCTTTTCCATGTTTAGAAATGTCTCCTTTCTGACAGAAAATGTCATACAGTTTTCCTCTATCAGAATATTCAAGGACTTCTAGTGTGATGTATGCAATTTTACTTAAACTGAATGTAATGTTAGCTTTATTGACTTTACATTCTATGACCTTTAGCTAACAGAACTTCATGCTGTGTTTGTGGAAAGTAACAAACTGAAAGCGTACTTTCTGAAAGTTACTTCTCATTACATCTGCCTTTTTAGAGGAATTAATGTCAGCTGATTAAATCTGCATTTATATTGGTAGTTGAGCTTTTGATACAGATATATATATTTTTAATACAAGCACTAGAAATGTATAATCTGCCTTGACTGAGACCCCTTTCGCCAGGCAATGAAGTAATATGCATCTCATTGCAACTTGTATTTCTTTATTAATTCTCTACTTGTACCAGCTGCACCACACTGATATTTATATCTCAAAGAGTTTCCCACATCTACTCAGAGGAGAGTTTGTAGGCCGCTATCCTATTTTCTTGGGATCACAATACTAGAACAGGTAAGTACATAGATATCCTATTCATCCAGTCCATCTAATAAGACTGATGGGTCACAATCCCAAGCTACCAAATACCTTGGGTGGCATCATGGCAGGATACCCTTCAGGACTGTCACTCCAAAGCAAGATCAGGATCTGGAAAACATTCAGTTTACAGTGTTTAGCAAAGTTATTCAATGAAGACCAAGTTGATGCAGCACAAATGTCATCCACAGTGAAACTTCTAAAAAAGGCTTGTGAAGCATTGAATAACTTTTTAGCATAAGCCTTTGGTTTGGTTGATAGCAATTTGTTCTGTGATATATATGTAAATGAAATACAATTGGAAAATTATCTGGACAAGGTTACTTTAGACATGGTTTGTCCTAGTTTGTTAGATGTGAAAAAGATGAATAACACTTTAAAGCAGCAATAGAAAAATGGCCAACAAATAAAATCCAAAACGTTATTTATTCACATCCATCACACTCTTCCACTTTTGTATTAATTAATAAAGAACAGTTTATCTTTTCTGAAAGTTTTCATTCTGTGGTGATATAATCTTAGTTGTATATTAACATCTAGGGAATGAAGAATGTACACCCCTTTGCTAGAATGGTTACAGAAGAAAAAAAGGCAAATGTACTCAGATGGTTCTCTGAAGCAATCTTTGAAATAAAGGAAAGATTAGTTTGGAGAGGTGTTCTGTCTTTACGGAATATCATGTATGGGGACTGAAAGACCAGTCTTGTTATAATGAAATTCTTCTTGTAAATGTGATTACCAAGAATACAGTCTTTCAAGACAGGAATTTTAGCTGTGTTGAAGATGGCGGCTCTAAATTTTATTTGTCAATGTTTGCACGACAAACACTGACAACTCCAGGATGGAGATGGGTCCTTTCTTGGAGAGCACTGAAAAAAGTTCCTTTCAAAAAAGGGCTTGCAGAACTTGTGAGAGGCAAAAGAAAGGGTAATTGCCATTATGGAATTTGGATATCAATGCCAATTGTACTTTGTATAATAATTTGAACCTGCATCAAATAAGTCTGAAAAAAATGAATGATTTTAGGAATGGAAACAAGAGAGGGGTAAATGCCCTGAATGTCGGCCAACACAGTGAAGCATTTCCATTTGCTTTGGTACAATCTTAGGAGTGGATTCTTTTTGAGATGCAGAAAGTAAGCAAATCACACTCTGAGATAATAAGGGCTCTTTGGCTATTAAAAGAAACTACAGTTGTTCAAGTAAACTTACTATAAAAGTAGATTTTTGAATATATCACTGTTACAGTAGCCTAAGCTACATGGATTATGTCCTGTTAAGGAGATAACAACCGGCCACCTACCAATGCTTAAGGGCATCTTCCATGCACACTAACTTTTAGTTATGTACTTACCATAACTTCGGATGTATGGGATCCATCTCGCCTACATTCACAACAGATGGGTTCGGAGCCGATCCATCGGCTCCGACTCGGCAACTAATACACTAGCACGAAGTCTCTCATTGGCTGGGCTACTCCCTATCCCAGGATGCACTACACCTGCTTCCCCAGATCTTGTTTGTTCGCTTTCATACACTCATGCAAACACAGAAAAACTAGTAGTCACTATAACCAACTAAAGTTCTTCAAGAAAAATCTCCAAGAAAAAGAGACTACAGCTCCTCTAAATCCGAATGGAAGGGGGAAGGAGGGTGGGTACTTATGAATGTAGGCGAGATGGATCCCATACATCCGAAGTTATGGTAAGTACATAACTAAAAGATGTAATGGGATCCTATCTCGCCTACATTCACAACAGATGGGACAGCGTCCCTAGCACCTACATCCCGGGTGGCTCATTGGAACACACTCCTGAGAACTGTGGAACCAAAGGAAGCTCTGCCTCGAGAAACCACATCCAATTTGTAATGAGAAATGAAAGTGTGCGGAGAAGTCCAGGTTGCCGCAGCACAAATATCATCTATTGATAACTTGGAGTGAAAAGCTACGGAAGTAGCCATTGCCCTGGTAGAATGAGCCTTGACTGGAAAGGGAAGGTCTTTGTTAGCCTGTGAATAAATAAAAATGATACAATCTTTAATCCATTTAGATATGGAGGTTTTTGTTACTGGTTGACCCAATTTGTTCACTGCAAAGGAAACAAACAATTGATTTGATTTCCGCGTTTGAGCGGTTCTATTCAAATAAAAACGCAGTTGTCTATGTACGTCCAATTGATGCAAAGTACATTCTGCGTTATTACAGAATTCTGGGAAAAAGACAGGGAGTTCTATAGTTTGTTGAATACAGAAAGAGGAGGCCACTTTTGGTATAAATGCAGGGTTTAATTTCAATTAAACTCTATGCTTGTGAAAAATCAAATAGGGAGGATCAGAACAAAGAGCTTGAAGTTCTGAAACTCGCCTAGCAGATGTTATGGCTACTAAAAAGGCCGTTTTCCAAGACAGAAATTTTAAATCACAAGTAGCAGCTGGTTCGAAAGGACGGGCAGTTAGGGCAGCAAGAACCATATTCAAATCCCAAGGGGGGACAGGATGAGATAAAGGAGGCCTAAGGAGCCAAGCCCCTTTAAGGAAAGCCTTACAAAGTTTGTGAGACATCAATGAAGGTTCAAATGAAGCATGAAAATTAGAGATCGCTAACTGAACCTTAATGGTAGAAACTGAAGAGCCCGACTGAAAAAGGGAGGCCAGAAAATTCAGAACCTCCGATACTGGTGCAGTGAGAGGATCTATACCCCGTTCTTGAGCCCAGAAGGCAAACCTTTTCCATTTACTGGAATAAAGTTTGATGGTGGAAGGTTTATGAGAAGAAGACAGTATGTGGACCACGTCCTGCGAAAGAGCATTGTCTCGGACTAAGGATGGAAGTGGAGTAACCATGCTGCCAACTTCAGGGACCTGAGAGATGGATGAAGCCGTCCTGACTGATGAGTCAACAGGTCTGGCACCGGATCCAGAAACCATGGACCTTCTATCGCATGCCTCTGTAGGAAAGGAAACCAAACTTGACGAGGCCAGTGCGGGGCAATCAAAATCATCTCGCTCTCCATGTAAATGGCCTTCTGTATCACCCTCGGTAGGAGGGAATGGAGGGAAGGCGTAGAAGACCGGGGCCAAATGTGAGTCAGAGCGTCCCTGGGAATCTGTCCCTGAGAAGGAAACAGTGTGAAGAACTCTCTGCATTTCGCATTGTGAGGGCTGGCAAACAGGTCGCAGCAAGGAAGACCCCATCTGTCGAAGATTTTCGCAGCTATACCCTGGTTGAGGGACCACTCATGGGGTAAAAGAATGGTCCTGCTTAATCTGTCCGCAATCACATTGGACTTCCCCAGTATGTGGTTTGCCATTAGAAAGCGGTTGGTAGCTACCGCCCAGTGCCAAAGTCTCATGGCTTCTCTGCATAGTGGGTAAGACCTGGTTCCACCTTGCTTGTTTATGTACCACACCACCGACATGTTGTCGGATAGGATAGTAATCGGGCCCTGTGGGAGAGCGTGATGGAGAGCTTGGAGTACCAATAGTACCGCTCTCATCTCCAGGACATTGATATGCAAATGCGTTTCCTGGATCTGCCATGTGCCTTGGACCGACCTGTCCAGGTAATGACCCCCCCCACCCTACCTGGGAGGCGTCCGTAGTCACAGTGGCAACGGGACGTTGAGGTATAAAGGGTCGCCCCTGGTCGAGATTTGATTGGAGAAGCCACCAATGCAGATCTCGACGGAACTTTCCGTGATTATGATTAAGTGGTTCAAGGGAAGTTCCTGATAAGACCATTGAACCGACAGTAGCCATTGTAAAATTCGCATGTGAAGTCTGGCCAAGGGAACTAAAAGTATGGTCGATGCCATCGAGCCCAACAGTTGTAGGATCCGATGGGCCGGGGCTCTTTGTAGGGGGAGACAGGATTTGACTTGATCTTGTAAGACCTGAATTCTTGCTGCCGGTAAAAAGGCGCATTCTTTTGTGTCTAAGTCTGCGCCTATGAAAGTAATACGCTGAGATGGCTGTAGTACAGATTTTTGCAAACTGAACGTGATCCCCAAGAAACGGCCCAAGGTGAACGTGGCTCTGAGCGCTTGGAGTAGTAGATGCTCGGAGGTGGCAGTAAGGAGCCAGTCGTCTAGATAAGGAAACACCTGGAATCCCAGACTTCTCAGGTGAGCAGTTACCACTGCCAAACACTTGGTGAACACCCTGGGGGCTGTGGTGAGACCAAAGGGCAGTGCTCGGAATTGGAAATGACTGACTCGAGGCGAAGCGTAAATGTCTCCTGGACTCTTGAGCTATGGGAATGTGATAGTAAGCGTCCTGGAGATCTATGGAGCACATCCATGCATCTTTTCCAGCAAAGGAAGAATAGATTGAAGAGTGACCATTCGAATTTGGACTTCTTTACGAAACGATTCAATGAACTGAGGTCCAAAATGGGCCTGAAGTCCCCTGTCTTTTGGTACCAAAATAATTTTGAGTAAGTTCCTGATCCGATCTGGTCGATGGGGACAGGCTGGATGGCTCTTTTTCTAGCAGCTTTGAAACCTCTAATGCTGCCTGATCCCGCTGACTGGGTGGTACGTCCGGGATTTCCCTTAAAGAAAGGGGGGGTTTGTTAAAGGGGATGATATAACCTCCGGTAATAATGCGAAGCACCCACTGATCGCTTGTTATGGATTCCCAAGCTTGTGGGTGCGCCGCAAAGCGACCCCCGACTGGCTCCGGAGTTGCACAGTCGGGCAACAACTCAGGAACGCTGGTTGTATGAAGAACCACGAAAGGAATCGCGGTCTCCAGAGTTACAGGGGCCTCTGCCACCTCTGGGGCGGCGTCTTCCAAAATTCCCCCCCCCCCCTGCCTCTGGAGGGGGAATCACTGGGTGGAGTAGGGAAAGACTTCTGAGATTTTCTAAACCACATTTTCCCTCCTCTCCCAGCCTTGGGGTAAGGCCTAGAAGGAGCGGAAAATCGGGCCCCAACGGCAGCCAAAGTCTTGCCCTCCTGCTCGCACCGAGTTAGTGTGTCCTTCACCTTGGGTCCAAACAAAGATGACCCATCAAAGGCGTCGTGAAGGAAGACTTGAAGGCCTCCATGACGAACACAAGCGTAACCAGGCTTGTCTCCTGAGGGCAACGCCTGTTCTCGCTGCTCTACTCGCCCCTTCGGCCGCATATGAAATGAGCCTCATGGACGAGTCAACAATAGAAAAGAGGGTAGTCATCTGTGCGCCAACAGTCGGGGCCAGCGCCTCAGGTAGGTTACCAACAAGAGAGTCATTTAGCTCTTTGAGAAGATCCCTTTGGAGCCTCGTAAAATGACACAAGTAGTTCAGCGACCGTAAGGCAAAGGCCGCTGAAGACAGGGTACGCTTCCCGTACCTATCCATACTCCTAGAATCCTTATTAGGAGGATGAACAGACGTCGAAGCCTCTACCACGTCCTGCTGTGTGGCAGAAGCCACCACCAAAGCATCTACAGGCACACCCTTTGTGAGAAACTCCTTCTGGGGCTGACAAAATTTATTGGGCCTCGCAGGCACCGGTTCCACAGAATCAGGGTGTTCCACGCCCTTGAGAAACCAAATCAAGGAGTTCATCGAAGGGCGGAGACACCCAGGAGGTGGAAGGCTGGGCCCCAAAGGCCTTGAGGAAGACTGACTCCTCAGCTGAAGGGGTTTTGGCTTGCCAGTCACCTCTCTGTCTCAGAATCTCCAAGATATCTGAGAAGGAGATATCATCTGAAGATTATTTGGGGGACCCTTCTGCGTCATCGAGGTCAGTATCCGATGTAACAGACTCATCTTGGGAGTCTACGTGCTTCCTCTTACACAATTTCTTCCGTGGGGTTCGTCCGAAGCAGTTTCGGACGGACCACCCGAAGAAGGGAACCCCGATGGGGGTATCCTCAGGCCCTGGGGCCCCGCTGCTGGGGGGCTGCAACACAACAGAGGCACCAGTCTCCAAATCTAGGGACGGTGAGGTAGAATCTTGCTGAACCGGCAAAGGCATGGCCAGCGCGCTCCTCATGGCCTCAAAGGCCAGACCTCCAGAATCCAAGGAGGTCACTGGTCTAGAGGCCACGATGGCACTGGGAATTCCAGCAGCCGATGCTCGAGAGGAAGACTAGGCACCGAAGCACCCAGTCCCAAAGTGTTCCCTCGGGCCCGGCTGAAGAGGTCGCAGTACCAAACCCTGAACCGGAGGACAGGGTAGGAAGCACAGTCGGAACCGAGAGACCTCGAAGGGGTCTCTGCTCCGACCGTATGGCTCCGCTTTGCTCCACCACCACCGACTCCAATGGCTCCGAGGAGGTTGGAGGAGGAATCGAATGTGTTGGAGGGGGGATCGGCTCCGAAGCTAACTGTGCTGGAGCCGAGACCAATTTAGTAAACACTGGAGATTGGAATAGCCTCTGTAAAACCCTATCCAGGTCCGAATCTGAAAGTCTCGATGATTTAGAGGAGGTAGACAATCGAGAAGACTTTCCTCTCGGCTCCGAGAGAGAAGGGGACCGGCTCCGAAATGGCTCCAATGCTATCGGCGCCGACTCCACCACCGCATGGACCACCATCGGCACCGAAGGAGCCTTCTTCGGAGCCAAGGGGGAAGAGTCTGAGCTGCACACTTCCACCGGCTCCGAAGCCATTGGAACCGATGGAGGTGATTCACCTCTCGATACTCCAACTTGCGGCTCCGAAGGCAATGGAGCCGGGGTAGGAGGTATCGAGGCAGACTCTTCGACCCTCGGCCCCGAAGTCAGTGGAGCCGAGGAAGAAGAGGTCAATTTTGTCTTTTTAGAAGTCGGCTCCGACGGACTTGTCGGAGCCGACGATCTTTTCTTTTTGGAAGCAACAGGTAGATCTAAGGCTTCCTCAAAAGAAGGCTTGATAAGCCCTTTCAATATTAATTTGTTCTTGCGTTCTTGAAGAACTCTAGATGAGAACGCATGACAGATGCTACAAGTCTCTTGCAGATGTTTCGGCCCCAAACAATAAACACATACTGAATGACTGTCTGTAATGGACATTTTATATTTGCACCGAGTGCATTTTTTAAAACCTGACTTTTGTTCCTTAGACATGATGCAGGCCACAACAAGTACAAACTCTAAGGAAATACTACTCTACCACAACAAGTATAGCACTATACACAAATTGCGCCAACTGAAAAGCGCGAGACACACTGGCGCGAGTACTGGTGAAAGTTTACCTCACAACAATTTGAAACAAGTTAAACGGCCCAAAGCCCTCTAATTTAAACGGGCTTTGCCCGAAAAACAACTAACCAAAAGTTAATAAAAACCAATTAGCACTCAAAGGTAGGGCAAAGGCCCTCTAACTTAAACGGGCCTTGCCCGACTGAACAAATTAAATTTCTGGAAACAAGCACTCAACAAAAAACAATCAGAAATAGCAAGAAATAGCAAGAAATAGCTGTTAAAACAGCTGTTTGGTTAATATGGACAAAAATTCCCTAGGTCAAGGACCAATAAGGTAAAAATAACCACTTGGCTCCAGCCAAGTCGAGACCACGTCCAGCTTGTTAAGCGGCAAACGAGATCTGGGGAAGCAGGTGTAGTGCATCCTGGGATAGGGAGTAGCCCAGCCAATGAGAGACTTCGTGCTAGTGTATTAGTTGCCGAGTCGGAGCCGATGGATCGGCTCCAAACCCATCTGTTGTGAATGTAGGCGAGATAGGATCCCATTACATCCACTGTACAGCTCAAGGATAGTGGAATAAAGTCAGTGGTTAGGGCACCAAACCTTCAGTGCTTTCTTGCCTCATAGTGAAGGGAGGCTGTAGCCCAGCCAGTTGGGTATATGCTAGGAAAAAATGGAAAATATCTACACCATGGCAGAAACACAAATAAGGGGAATGGAGAGAAGGTGTTCCTACAGCAACAGTACTCTATTTGAACATCTACTGTTATGGCGCGTTAACTTACACTACTGTACTATGCTTATCATTAGTTCACTATTGCCATAGCCTAAGCCACATGAGTTATCAGAAATTAGAAATAAAGAGAAGGAAGAAGGGTCAGAGTGCAGGAGCCCATGGAAAATAGTCTTAGCAAAATCTGCTCTGTACCTAGAAAAAAGAATAAAATTTTTAATGCTTTGTAAAAGTATTTACAGATGATCAAGTTGCTGTCTCTACTATACTTCCAGTCCACCCCTTATAAAAAAGCCACAGAAGAAGCCAAAGCCCTGGCAGCTTGTGGTACTTGTCCTTGTCAGTTTTCAACTGAAGGGAGAACCACTTTTGCCAGGGCAAAAAGGGTGTCACCACAATTATCCTGAGACAGTCCTTCTGAATTTTAAGGAGAACTACTGTTACAACTGAAAAGGGTGGAAAGGAGTACAGAAACATTTCCATCCATGGGAATGAAAAGGCATCTGTCTTCCTGTTTTTTTTGCAAGGAGTCCTGGACCTGAATTTCTTTAACGATCTGTTGTGAACAGATGCAAACAGAGCTACTTGAGAAGCTCCTCCACAGTTAACTCAATTCCAGGAAGCTTCCCGAATCCAACTTTCATTAATGTGGGTCTGTCCTGGTCCTGTTCAACTCATCTACAGCAATGTTATATGGAAAGTACACTGTAGGAAGGAAATGTGCAGAGTTGCTTGTTCTCAGGATACCATAACTAGTCTGCAAGGGATGCAGGATCTGGCTCCACCTATTTGTTTATATATCACATCAATATGGTACTGTCCATGATTACTAGTAAAGGGCCTGAAACTCAAATGATTTTGAGATCTTAGAGTATGTACTAAATCCATCATTTATGTGATTCAATCTGTCCTGACTGATGTCCTTACACTCACTGCTGCAGTATTCATTACCATATGGGATTCCTTGCCACAGATGCCTGAACATCCAGTCAGTCTACCAAAGACCTCTTGTTGCTTATTTAAAAGGTACTCCTAATGTCACCTAAATGCTCCTTGCGTAGCATAGGGCAAAAAGGTGACGTTCCATCCTACCATAAACATAACTTCTTTGCCGCCAGTTCTGAATGCATCTTTTCACTGTCAGCCTGTTTTCCTGCATCTGTTTCTGCCAGTTGAATGCATTTTCTTTCTCCAGGGACGACCTATGCTTGCTTGCTAACTTCTCTGCAGTTTAAGAGAAGTCCCTGTTAGGGTTTTTGTTTTTTTGTTTTTAGTGCTCTTTGAGTTTAATGTCATCCAGGAGGGGTAAGTGCCAGTGTGGGAGACCGATTGCCCATAAAGACCACCATGATGTGTCTTTTCTTTGCCTAGGAGCCTCTCGTGACCATATGTCTTTTTCTATTTGTCAGGCGTTTATTCTAAAAACCCTTCACAGTAGACTTTCTTCCCTTTCCTTGTATCTTGAGAACCAGCATCTTAAGCTCATCAGTAAGGATACAACAGAAGGAATCTCCCGACCTGAAGGTCACCTGTTAGGGCAGAAGGAGAAAAACGTATGACCAGAATCTTCTGCTGTCCAGCTTCTGCCAGTTGTTTCTCCCAAGGTCGTTACAAACTTGGAGGCTTTGCTGGCTATGTTGATAGATTACTCTACTGTGACTGTGTCCAAGGTCGGTGAGGGTCTGGCTGGTAACATGTCTGGACAGGCTTTGTTGGCATCTATCTTGGACATTCAGGAAGAACCAGGATTGATTTTTTCAAGGGGCCTAGGGGAGTTCCTCAGTCTTTAGTTAGGGGAAGAAGTTCCTATATGATTCTCGACTGCTGTCTGGGGTCTGAGCCTTCTCACTTTTTTGGAGGGGAAGTTCCTTTAAAAAAGAAAGGAAACATTAAACATGTTTCTTCTGCTCTTAGGGATCCACAAGGTGAGTGGCAGGCTTTCACTCAGGAGCTACTTACTGCTTTAATGTCCTGAAAACCTCTGCAAGGGGTTTCGGTCCCTGCTCTTCCTTGGTCCTCTACTCCCCTTAAAAGAATAGGAATAGAATAAGAATACAGAATAGGCTTCTTCTGAGGAGGAGTCGGATTCTGATAACAAATCCCTGACTTATTCTACTCAAAATTCCTTCTCCTTTAGACTTTGGGTCAGAGGAGGAGGAGAGGAGGACTCTATTAGCCCCGATGTTCCTTTTGAGGAAAATTCCTTTGGAAGAGGACATTGTCTAAGATGATGGATCTTTTTAAGTGCGATTGTGCTCAGGTCTCTAATATCCATAAGAGGTAGTACGAGTTTCTGCAGTAGGGATCACCTAAACCTGCAGTTATTCCTCCTGTTTTGGCTGCTTTGCTGGATGCTTTTTCCAATACTTCTCATGCACCTGATTCTGTGCCCCCTGCTCCCAAGAAGCTTGACAGGTTTTATAGTCTGCCTGAGGATTGCTCTTTCCTATATAAATGTCCTACTACTGATCTGTTTGAAATGTCTATGATCTCTGATAAGCTGTCTCAAATTGCTTCCTTCGCCCAAGTTATTGCCTTCTGACGAGGACAGCAGAACTATGGAAAGGTTGGTTAAGATGGTTTACACTTCTGCTACCCTAGCTTTTAGAGCTATTTATCAGACTCGTACATCTAGGTTTGTACTGGCTCTTCTCTCAGGCCTGTCAAGGGTAACACTTCTGTTCTTTCCTTGCTAGCAACTTCCTCTCAAGGTGCTCGTCAGTCTATTACATGTAGTTATGATGCAGCAGATGCATCATCTAGGGTTGCTGTTTTTGGTTCAGTAATTAGGAGGATTCTAAATTTTTGTTTGGGGAAGTTGCTGCTGGTTTAAGTCCTTTCAGAATAAGGGTAAGACCTTACAGGAGCTTAAACATGCATTTGTTTCTCCTGTTCTTACCTTGCTAAGAGTGGCAAACGTCATCATGCTAAGGTTACCCAGTTTTCAGGGACTCTGAAGTCTTCCTTTCCAGACAAAAATAGGTGCTGTGTGACTATGTCCTCATCTCAGCCACATTCCTCTTTCTCTTTGCCTTTCTCTTTCTCTTCCTGTTTGCATTCAGATCACCTGGGATTCTTGGGTTTTGTTGCTCATTCATCAGGGGTACTTCATGGTGTGGAAATCCTGTCTTCCTTTTATAGGCATTACTCAACCTCCTCTGGAACAATTTCCTTTTTTTCCAGAGGTTCTTCAATATCTCTTGACTCGGGATACTATTCAAGACGTGCCCATGTCCCAAAGGGGGAAAGGATTCTACTCCAGACTATTTTTAGTGCCCAGAAAAGAGGGCACTTGGACTCCTATTCTAGACTTCTCTCATCTAAACACTTTTCTAAAAGTGCATTCCTTTTTGGATGTTGCCCTGCAGGTTCTGTTTCCTCTCTTGCTCCCTCAGGCCTATATGGTGCCCCTGGATCTCAAGGATACTTTTTTCCATATTCTGATCCATCCTCTTTTCAGGAAGTTTTTTTGTGTTTTTCTGTTGCTTCCTGGCATTTTCAGTTCTCTGTTTTGCCCTTTGGCCTTTTTACTCTCCCACAGGTTTTGACCAAATGCCTCGTTCCTGTGATTGCTTTTTGCAGGTTTCAAGGAATCCAAATATTTCCTTACTTAGATGATCTGTTAATTCAAGTGTCCTCTCCAGAGACCCTTTTGCAAAATCTTCATTTTGCTGTTTCCCTTCTTCAGAGTCTGGGGTTCACTATAAATTTCAAAAAGTCTTCTCTGACTCCTTCTCAGGATCATGTTTTTCTGGGTTGCAGGATTCAAATGGTGCCAGTGCTTCCATCCCTGCCCCCTCCAAAGACCTTAACTCTCATTTCATTCTTTTGCATTCTTCTTCCATTGACTTCCATTAACACCAGGGAGTTTCTAAGAGCTCTGGGTTTCATGGCATCCACCATTCCAATGCTCCCTCTGGCCAAACTTCACATGAGAAAGTTTCAGTGGTTTCTGAAGTCAGTGTGGTTCCAACACGCACATCGTCTAGACTTTGTGGTTCCTCTTCTTCCTCGTCTCACATAGGAACTTCACTGGTGGATTCAGCAATTGTCTCTGAATCCATGGATTCCTTTTCATCCCCCACTTCCCTCTCAGGAATTGTTCACAGACGCTTCAGACATGGGATGAGGGGCAACATGCAGCTCCCTGAAGGTACAGGGTGTGTGGTCGCCTCGTCAGCAGAAGGAGCACATCAGTGTCAAAGAGATGAAAGCTCTTCTGCTGGCTCTTTAGGCCTTTCATCATCTTTTCTCTCCAGGGCCTCTCAAGGTTTTCACAGACAATACCACAGTATCAACAAACAGGGAGGAATGAGATCTTACCTTCTTTGCTGTTTGGAACTTCTGGTATGGGAGTTTGATGTCAAGTATCAATCAACTCTTTATGTAGTTTATATCCCTTCCTGTCAAAATGTTGTGGCAGACATTCTGAACAGGTCCTTAACTCAGTCCCATGAATGGATGCTTCACAGAAACATGTTTCTGAACATTATCCACCAGTGGGGTACTCCTCAAATGGATCTTTTTGCCTCCCCTCTGAACAGACAGCTTCTCTATTTGTTTTGCCAGAATCCCAGGTCCTCTAGTATGGAAGGTGGACACCCTCTCATTTTCCTGGAAGGGAATGTTTCTTTATGCATTCCCTCTCCTTCCTCTCACTCAAAGTCCATTTCAAAATTCAGCAGGATGCTCCCAAAATCTTGTTGGTGACTCCCTTTTGGCTGCGAAAGCACTGGCTCCCCCTACTTCTGCATCTAGCCAAGGGCAATCATCTCAAGTTACCTCACAGGGTGACTATAATCACACAAGACAAGGGAGCTCTCATCCATCCCCATCTGTCCACACTTCAGCTGACACTGTGGGTGATAGGATTTTGATTCCTCATTTACACTGGTTTTCAGAGGATGTGTTGCAAGTCCTGCAGTAGGCCAGGAAACTTATTACTAGGAAATCTTACTTATCCAAGTGGAACAGGTTTTCTATTTGGTGTCACTCTTGCAACCAGGACCTATTTACTCTGGATGTTCCTTTGGTTCTCTTCTTTGTGTGAGTTACTCAATGCTGACTTGGCCTGTTCTTCTTTTAAGGCTGACTTATTGGCTATCTCTGCTTGTTTGCCTTTTTCTCCTCCCCTAGCTTCTAAATTTGAGGTGAAACAACTTCTTAAAGGCGTCCTTAATATTAGACCTCCCAGGAACACTATTTCTCCTCCCTGGGATTTTAATTTTGTTTTGGAGAAGTTGAATCAGGTTCCTTTTGAGCCTGCTGCTTCAGCTTCCTTGCAACATTGTTCCTGGAAGGCTTTTATTAGCTCTTACTTCTGCCAGATGGTTGTCTGAGTTGCAGGCCCTTATGGCTTGCCCTCCATTTTTGATCTTTCTTGAGGACAGTGTCCTTGCGCACTAACCCTTCTTTTACGTCTAAGGTTATTAATGAGCTTTCACTTAACCAGTCTATTAATCTATTTTTCCTCCTCTTTGCAAAATGACAGAGAGAGGGTGCTGCATACTTTGGATGTGCATAGGCCAACTCAGGGTTTATCTGGATAGGACTAAGGCTACTAGAAAGTTTGATTAGTTGTTCGTTTTTTTTCATCCTAGATCTTTGGGACTTGCTGTAGTCAAGCAAACTATTTCTTCTTGGTTTTCTAAGGCTAGTTACTTTTGTTACACCTTTCATGGCAAGAGCCTTCCTTCTTCAGTTAAGGCTCATTCTACGAGAGCTGTGGCTTCTTCTGGTGCTCTTTTCGAGGGCTTAGATACTAACTCTATTCTTAAAGCAGCTACCTGGACTTCTGTGCATACCTTTACCAAGCACTAGAAGTTAGATGGTATCTCTACAGCTAGGGCTGTTCTTCATTATATTTTAGGGGAATCTTCTGCTCCTTCCCCCTCACCAGTTTCCTCTTGAGCCTTGGAATTTTCCCATATGCTAATAAATACTGTCGCTGTGAATATAAGGACATAGTACAGTTGTGTAAAATCTTACCATAATGGTAGATGTCCTTGCGTCCACTGCTGCAATATTCTCTCCCTCCTTCCCTCCCTACATCCCCCTAGTCTTTTGCCTTCCTGAATGTACAGACTACATTGTGGTTCCTTGGAATGGTGTTCCTACTGGGGCAATCAGTTCTGTTTATGGTAGGCCTGAATGTCACCTTTAGGCCCTATGCTACGCAAGGACTGTTTGGGTGACATTCAGCATACCTTTTAAATAAACAAGTAGTCGGTAGAGTGGACGGACATTCAAGCTTCCACGGCAGGGAATCCCATATGGTAATAAATACTGCAGCAGTAAAGGCAAGAACATCTACTGTTATGGTAAGATTTTACACAACTGTACTTTCCACAGACCCTGAACTTGAATCCCCTTGGAAACAACTCCCCAAGCAAAGTCTGAGGCATATGTGGTTAAAGACCGAGTAGGAGCTGGAAAGGAGAATGGCAGACCTAGGGTGATGGATACTTGGTCTACCCACCAGAGTAACTCCCTTTTTTCAAATCTCAGTACTGGAATCAAATGATAGCAGTTTAAGCAGATATGAGGCACCATTTTATTTTCGTCATGTGAAGTCTAGTCGAAGGAATAATGAGAATTATTGAGGCCACGAAACCTAGAATCCTAAAATATTCCACAGCAGATGTCAGAGATTAGTTGGATTATATCAGAAATGTTCCCTTATAATGTCCTGAGGAAAGCCATCATGAGGGATGTATCCAGAAAACATCCCGGAAAGCTATCCTTTGGGAATGAATAAGATATTTCTCTTATTCACCTGAAACCCCAAACTGAGAAAAAAAAGTTTCTTAGCCCAAGACAAAGATTCTGCCAGACATTCTTGACAACTTGTAAAGAATCTACAAAAGTCAGTCATCTACATAAAAAAATATGAATATCCTGAAACCTGCAGAGAACCAACACTGGTGCCAGACACTTCAAAAACACACTTGGAGATGTAGACAAACCAAGGCATAAGGCAGAGAATTGAAAATCTAAATCAGACATAGAAAATCTTAAAGTTTGAAATGTTTGAGAATTGGAATGTGATGATACTGTAAATCTTTATAAGTCTGTCCTGTCTAAAGTAAAATTGTTGAGACATAAAATCATATCACGGCAACAACCTTTACTGGTTCCAGAATAGATTAGCACTTACTAAGACTACACAAGAAGCAAATATAACATGACAGACTATGTATGAATACTAACTTAAAATGCAACAGATTCTTAGCTTATGTGGCACCTTTTGGAATATTCTTCCAACCAGAGGATGGATCCTTTCCCCAAGAATTAAATTCCTTAATGCAGCTTCACAGTACAGAATCATCTGCTCCCTCCACCAACAGAGAAGTGTGGTTCTCCCTTAACCAAAGAGGACAGACAAACAACCACAGAGAAAAAAATCCATCTCTTTGTCCTTAGTGGTTCCTCCAGGAGCAGAACCAGAGGGATTGAGGAAACTGATGAGTAGTCTGAGGTACCTGAAAAGGCAACAGCAGGTTGTTTATAGCGGGCATCAACAGGGGCTGAGGTGAAGAGGAAGACAGCTTGAAGACCAAAGACTCTTGTACAACCTTGTTCTTCTTGCAGATGGGGAAAGGGAAGAAATGAATAGAGTAAGCCTGGTCCATGTCTCTACAAAAAAAAAAATTAAAAAAAAAGGGCTGAAAAAGCAGGCAGTGGAGGCTTGGACAGCTGGGTGGTACAACTCAACTGAAAAAAAGTAATGACAACCCCAACATCTCTATTTCTAACTCCTAAGTATAACTTTTGACAGAAAAATAGAACTTTCTCACAAAAATGAAACTTTTAAAGGTATTTCCCCACAGGGAACTATGACTGTTGGCTGAAAATACAACTTTTAAAGTAAAATGTTTTAGTAACAACCACTAAAAACACCAGCCCTAGCCCTTAGCAAGAATTTCTGACAGAAAAGTAAAACATTTCTTAAAACAAATTGGTAAAATGAAAGGAATTATCCAATGGGGGTACTTATCTGCCCAGCCTTGGAGAAGAACTAGCTAACCATTGAACATTCAAAGCATGCAAGGAGCAGTGTACTTCAACGGCAAGAAAGTTCTAAAGTTTTAATGCTCTAACCATCCTGGCAATGAGGGCATATTTTAGCAGCTTTTACTCTTTTGCTGGTTGGGGGAATACATGACCAACATCACTGCAGGAGTCACAATGCCTTTGCTATGTGAGAGCATACTTTTGTACACTCACATCATATGCTACCCACTTGACAGCAGCATGGTGACCTGAATGCATGCTCCCAGGTTATATTTTGCACATGACATCCTTCCTCAAAGAAGGATCATGAAAATACACAACTAGCCTCACCCCCCCCCCAGTCCAAGATAGGCTCACCCACTTTTGGCATACCAGATCCAACAAATGACAAGTTGAGAAATGGACCTTGATGTCCGGATCATTGGTCTGGGTTTTATCCCTGTATGCTAATTGAGCTAGTTAAGAGCTTCATAATTTCCCCTATAAATTGCGTACCTTGATCTGAATTTAAATGCTCTTGTACTTCCCACTCAAACACAATTTCTCTGGCAAGGGCTTATACCACTGTAGTAGCTGAGCAATCAAGGTGTAAGGAAAGTTTCCACCCACATACCACACTGATCTATAAGTAATTTTCTCATTATTCTCTGGTAGAGGTCTATCTAAATCTATTTGAACTTTTTTCCATGGCACCCTCTGTTTTTATTGATAAGATAGTCCAGCACTTGTAGGTGTTCCTAAATACCCTAATAAAATTTAAACATTAGTGGCAAACTTGGCAACATCTTTTTCCAATCCCCTCAGAACCAAAGCTACTTGTGGTGGTGTAGTGTAATCTCTCTATCTGAATGACCTAATCCATTGTCACATCTTACAAATGCCCCACTGTACATCATGTATCACTCTCACTCCAGGTGAGGTTCTCCAGTTTATTAAGGACTCTGGATTCACTCCTTGCTCTTCTCACACACCTCAGTCTTGATAACCTAATATCACTGTACTGCGTCTGCAGAAACAGTAGACAAATCCTTCACCAACTTGGTTACTGCTATATCTTTTTCAGTCAAACCCACATATTAGTTTTTTCCTGCTCTAACCAACCTCCAGCCTTTTGGAGAGCTTGAATTTCAACTACAACTGCCCTTCTTGGCAAAGCAGTCATTCTAGCTAATGTCTGCACTACTTTCCAGTAGACAAATCCTTCACCAACTTGGTTACTGCTATATCTTTTTCAGTCAAACCCACATATTAGTTTTTTCCTGCTCTAACCAACCTCCAGCCTTTTGGAGAGCTTGAATTTCAACTACAACTGCCCTTCTTGGCAAAGCAGTCATTCTAGCTAATGTCTGCACTACTTTCCATTGTTTCCCTACTTCACCCCCTAATGTCTCCATTTTCAAGCATTCAAAATGCCTTGTAGAGTTTCAAATGAATACTGGCTTTGCAAAACTCATCTGATGGGGCTATGTATTCTACCATTTGTACAAAAATATATGCTATCATGATAGACTCCGTGGACTTGTCCTGTATTTTTTACCACAGTCCACTCTGTATGGGAATTTCTTGCCTTACAGCACCAGACACCTGCTATAAACGACTACTAAATATCAAGCAATAACACATACCTAATTTGTCAGAGTGTTCTCTTTAATTTGCATTTAACATGACTGTTCCACTCCTCTTAAAATCCCTTCATCTTAATTTTACTATGTCTTGGATAATCTTTACATATTTATCCTTTGGTACCAAACGTGCTTCCTACTTCACACACAAAAGAGATAGACATCAACTTCCCTGTTTTAAACACTTCATTTATTTAGAATTATCACTCCTGACATAACAACTGGTTCATTAACCTAAACAACCCAGGAAGCACAATTCAGTGCTTTCAAATAGGAGTATGCATCTTGCAACTATATCTTGCTTAGCTAAATAGTAATGTATGAGACATAAATTTGCCCAATGATCCAGAGTGGTACTGGCATATAAAACTTGGCATCATTATGTGACTGCAAATAAAAGTAAATATAAATGAAGAAAATGCTGGTGGCAGAGCTGCTGCTTTTGACAAAGCATACAATTTTTTGATATGCCTACTTTTGATCTGGTACCCACTCCACCTATTCATGAGGTTCAGGACTTCCTCTGATCAACTGCTTAACAGGTTCATTCAGCTTAGTAAAGCCTGGAATGAAATTTTTACAGTTGTTTAAAAGTTCCATTACCTTCCTCACGCCCTTTAAAAAGAATGTCTCAGATTACTGCTTTCCTGTGAGACACTGTTCATCACTTTCCAGAAATCTTATCTCCCAGGCAGCAGAGCTCTGCTCCAATTTCACCTCGCGAGGACAGACTTTAAATCAATCTTTGTCTTCCACTTCTAGCATACACTACCAGGCTATAATTCATACCACACCTTTCGGCCCCTAAACCTGGACCGAAGCACTAAAGGCAGTGGTGTCTCCATATTCATAAACGATATGCACACCTCCAGACTAGTAGCCCAACATAATACATCAGAGATACTTCAGGTACAACTAACACTGGGTAAAACTGCAATCCAGGTTGTAGCCTGCTATAGATCCCCCATCATGTCCCAAGACTCCCACTCCACATTCCTAAACACACTGGAAAATATTAGAGTACAACCCAATACCCTTATACTGGGATACTTTAACTACCCCTCCATTAACTGGGAAAATTACTAATGTACCAACACACTTGCTCAACGTTTTCTGGAATTCATTAATTCCAACGCCCTGGACCAACTCATTCTTACCCCCACCAGGGATAGAAACATCCTTGACCTGGTCATTACTAACATGGGCAACCATTGCTCTGCACCAGTAGTCAACTCCTCCCTGGTCAGATCTGACCACAGAATAACCACGATGGATATCCACATCCCACCCTCATCCCCTTAAAGGAAACCACTGTAAAAAAAAACTTCTCCAAAGCCAATTTTGGACTTCTAAAAACAGAGGTGGCTAACTTCACGACACCCATACAAATGGAAAATAGGTGCATGACTGAATCGTATACCAATGCACTGTATAAGCACATACACAAGTGCATGGTACAGGCCATACCAAACAGAACCAAGATGCTCTCCTCCAAAAAAAGGAAGCCAATCTGGTGGTTCCCCCACCATAAACAAACTGTACAACTGAAAGAAAAAACTGTTGCAGAAAAGGGTGATGTCCCAAGACTGGAAAAACTCCCTTGTCAGCCTCAGTAAAAAAACTGAGATCCATCATCAAATCCTCTAAAAATAGCTACAAAAACGAAATTGCTGCAGATTCTAAAGACGACTATAAGGCATTCTATAGTTATGTCAAGAATCTACAAACTTTACCCCCTTTCAACCCCTAAAGAGCCTATCACAATACCTGAGGAATGCCAAGTCCTTATAATCATGACTACACAGGTAAAAACCGCACTGTCCAAAGCCAAGGATACAGCTTCTATGGGACCTAATAATATCCCTGGCTGAGTTCTACATGAATTACAAAGTGGACTGGCACCACACCAGAGTATCCTGTTCAATCACAGCCTAATTTCAGACTTTGTTCCTACCAAATGGCGCACTGCTACAGTCATCCCACTCCACAAAGGGGGAGCAACTACAGACCCTGGGAACTACCGCCCCATAAGCCTGACAAGTCTGATATATGCAAGGCTATGGAGCGCATCATCATGGACCTTATAAATAAGGACATAGGGAATCTCCAAACTCTGGACCCCATGCAGTTTGGGTTTGTGAAAGGTAGATCATGCCTGCTCAACCTGATAGACTTCATCAAGTCTGTCACCAGAGCTGTGGATGAGAGCAAGGTAGTTCACACAGCCTACCTAGATCTTGCCAAGGCCTTCAACACCATCCCTCACTCAGGAATTATAGATAGACTCACTAAACTAGGCATAAAACTCTATGTCATAAGGTGGATTGCCAACTGGCTTACTGATAGAACCCACACTGTGAAAGTAGCGGACTCCCAAACTGACTACCGACCAGTTATAAGTGGTGCCCCACAGGGATCGGTCCTAGGTCCTCTCCTGTTTGGCATCTACTTCTCTGAAGTTCAAGCCAACACAAAAGGACTCTGGCTGACCAAGTTCGCAGATGATTGCAAACTAGGATCCGTTATTGATTCTCCAACTGATGTAGAAATTCTACAAAAAGGCCTCACTGACACCAATGATTGGTGGAAGAACCATGGCCTTAAGCTCAATGCCAAAAAGTGCCCTGTCATTCCCTTTGGGGAAAATTCGGTGCCCATGAACTACCACATAGGCAATAGTCCACTAAACACCGAAGGTGTGATGACAGACCTGGGGACACTCCTTTGATAACCACATTACCACTGTAGTCAGAAAGTCCTTCTATGTGGCACATCCCATTACAAAAGGTTTCTCATCCAGAAAGAAAGGTCATAATCCCTTTCTACTCGACCCTCATTAGACCTATTATAAAATACGCCTCATTTGGTATGTACCTCACTAGACCCCTACAACAACTGGAAAAGCGACAAAAATACCTCACTAAGAGGATCTTAAGGCCTTAGACACATGCCCTATATGGACAGACTCAAAAACCTCCAGCTATAGTCTGTCTCTTATCGTCTACTTAGAGGCAATCTCTGCTTGACCTACAAAGCCATGTCTGACCCAGAGCTGCTACATATGCTACACCTAAAGAAATCCCAGTCTCTCCATGCCACACACTCCAGGGACCTAAACCTCATTACCACAATAAACAGAACATGCTGGATGGACAGGTTCCTAACCCAGAGATTTTGCATACTCTGGAACAAACTTCCCATTCACGTCAAACAAAGCACATCACTGGCCCTCTAAGAGAAATCTTGATGAGTGATGGGCAATAGGAAGTTCACCTTTGGGATCACTTCAGTGGCCTTGCTTGACAGGGGCACTGGCAACTAACTTTGGGTGGCATGATGCCAGGGAATCTTCTTGGGCTAGCCTTATATAGGCTCCAGGACCGTTAGCCTAGTACACACCTATGAACCTAAATGCCTGGTGAGAGTCAGAGAAATAATGAGAATGTTACCTAATTAATGTGATGAAGTAATTCCATGCTATTTTAAATTAATGGTACTCAAAGTTTTCAGCCAGTGCTTTATATAAAGCACAGAGTTTTTGTAAAGCCCTTAACAAAACTGATTCTTGATACAGTGAAAGTCCCCTGCTGTGAGTGCAAAATTAGCCTGAGACTTCTCATGTAATGGCAAGCTCCAAAACATGCTACTCACATCAGCAACAGTATATGGCTTGTGCTTTGGATAAAGTCCATTCAACAAAACAGCAACATTTGCTGCAGCTGGTTTCATTTTTCATGTCAATATAGTCTGATTAATTTGTCACAAACCACTGAATTTCTGGACTGGCCACATCAACAAATCTGTGGTCAAGGTGGCTTCTTTAATAATACCTTTTTGTACTAAATTTGCAGTTGTCCCACTCACATTTATGTTTCTGGTCAGACTGAATTGTTGCTTATGAAGTAGGCATAAACTTCTACCACAATCAAAGGAACACAAGACTTTCCACAGCCATGTCTCCATCTCTTATATCCCATATACCTGGTAGAAAATTATTCCTAAAACTCCCTCTGTTGCCTAATCCTGTTGCAAGAGAGTCACAGCTACCACATGGGCTGACTCAAGAAATACACTGTTCATCTTCTATTTCATACAAACTGCAGCAAACCAAGTCACTGTTTTTCACTTGTGCCCATCAGTGTTCCCACTTCCTACAGGATACACATTCTTGTTATTATGGCAAACATGGAATTGCACTGGTAAACCATCCCTTTCTATTTGCAAGACTTGTATTTCACTTTCATGTGGAGGATTAGTTTTTCTCCCCATCCCTACATTTATTTAAGTCTTCCAAACATCTGGAAAAGGTAAACTTGTAGCTTATGCCTTGGCATTTATTACCTATGCTTCCTAAATACGACATTCAGAAAAATCCTGCCACAATGGACGGGCAGTTATCCATCATTTCTCCTGCCAGCTTGATTGATATAGGCATCTTGAGGCAATGTAGCAATTGCCTCATGAATACTACTCTTAAAATAAACTAACACCCTATGTGAGAGATGCAAATACACTGTGGAACGTGGCATCAGTTCTCTCACATAAAAACAAACTAGACATCATACAGGTTTGTCAGCATGCATGCTTTACCACTCACAAAATAAGGTCATGACACAAACCCACATACGCGGAGGTACTCACTAAAAGCCTACAAAAACAGAGACCTCGCAAACACACACCACCCACACTCACCACTAAGCAAAAAGACACCTCTACACGTATGTCTCAACAAATAAGCCCCTAAGACAAAGCACATCAAATGTCTTGGTCAGAGGCGACTCCATAGTGAGACACACAGATGTCCCTCTCACCATAATAGGCAAGGAGAATGTCAAAGTCAGCTGCCTGTCAGGTCCCAGGATCCAACAAATCATGCATGCACTCAAGTCAAGGGGCCTGTGCTGGGGTAATAAAAGGAAGTCTCTGAGCCTTTTCTTGGATTCTGAGTAATCTTGGCTCTCCCAATGGAAATGCTCCCTCATAGTATGCAGGGTCTCCCCAAAAGAATAATCCTCGGGAGGTGAGGCTGAAGGGATAGATTCTTCAGCATCAGAATCCTCATAGGGAGGAAGGGAATATTCCTGTTCAGAAGAGGAATCAGAAGAAATGGAAACCTGATCTGAAGATTCATATTCTTATCTCTTGCCTAGGCCTCTTATCAAGAGGGGGATGGGAACCCCTGATCAAAGTAATTAGGTCTTCGGCCATTTTAAGCATCTGTTTTTTAGGCATGGAGGCCTGTCCAGGAGAATGCTGTACTTGTTTCTTTGTCTTTAGAGCTGCTTTAGTCTTTGCCTTTGAAGCTGAAGATGGCTTTACATATAACTGTCTAGGCCTGAAAACACCCTCAGAAGCGGATGCCTGCTCAGCGGCTCTAGACCCATCTGAGGGAATAGTTTCCGAGCGTCCAATTCCTTGAGTTTCCAGCGGCATAGTCGGCTCCACGTGGGTGCGGAAGCAGCCTGTGGCTCTGTGGTAGCGGGCGTCAGGGGCTGCAAAAGCGCCTCACTGAGAACCGGCAAACCGGCGACAGGCCTAACGGAAGCCTCGTTGTCAGTTTTGGACCTCAGATGCCTGTCCTTTTCTTTTTCTTTGCGCGTTTTATAAACTCTGGTAGTCAGCTGTTCCGACGCCAATATATAATTGAATCTTCTGCCAAAATAATGAATTGCAAAATCGTACCAACGCTTAATAGTGCGTTAGTTAAATCTAGCACAAAACCGACAACTAGCAACGTTGTGGTCAGGGCCTAGCCAAGGAATACAGTAAGAATGAAAATCCTTATGAGGTATTTGCTTCCCACAAGAAATACAATTATCAACTTTTTCTGACATTGGTCTGGAGCAAGAAAAAAGTTTCCCCAATGGGGTACTTAGCTTTAATGAAGACTTCGGATCTGAAATTCGAATTTGAAAATCTCAGGAGTCGGCCAACCGGCACTTGCGAACTGCTTTTGCTTCAGGCACCGCGCGGCAAGAAAGAAAAGAAAATGGCATCAGCTGCATCTTTTATACCCCTGGCACACTGAGTTCAGGGAGGAGGTGACACCAACAGACACCGGACGCAGACTTTGGAACTCAGGCCGACTGCGGGTAGCCTGCCAGCAGGATAACCCAATTGTAATGACTGCAACAGTGAAACATGATGAACATCTGTTGTCCAAAAGCAAGAGGGATGTCGCTCTGCAGAGGCAGAGTTCTCTCCTAAGCCTAAGCAAGAAAATCAGAAATCTTGTAAAGTCTTGTAAAGCAAATTATGAAACTAAAATTGCAATCATAGCCAAGGATAATCATAAGGCATTCTTTAACTATATCCGAAGTCTATCAGGGAATGCCCAGCTATGTGCCGAACTGGTTGTAGATGAGATCACTCGTACTACACAAGAAGATATTGCTAACCTGCTAGCTGACAGATTCAGTGCAAACTTCACCCCCCATTCCCACCTACCATATCCCAAAGCATGCCTGACACCAGCCATCTGCCTAGTATCTCTAGAGAACAGGTTATCTCTGTACTCACCAAGGCCAAAAACATGGCCTCAGTGGGACCAGATAACATTCCAGGTTGTTTACTAAACAATGCAGAACAAGACTTAGTGGACTCACTTGGCATTCTCTTTAATAATAGCTTGAGAACTGGCTATGTTCCCTGCAGAATGGAGAACAGCAACAGTAATTCCTCTGCACAAAGGGGGGGGGGCACCCTGGGAACTACAGACCTACAAGTCTAACCAGCCTCATCTGCAAGGCCATGGAGAGCTAAATTATAATGGACCTTATCTCCAAGGACACAGGCGACCTCCAAATGCTAGACCCAACCCAAACTGGCTTCACTAAGGGTAGATCATGCTTATTAAACCTGGTGGACTTTGAGAAAGTCACCAAAGCCATGGACGAGACAGTGCACACGGTGCATCTTGACCTTGCCAAGGGTTATGACATAATTCCCCACTCTGGCATCATTGAGAAACTCTCCCAGATAGGGATTAACCCTTATATTACTAGATGGGTATCCAACTGACTCACAGGCAGAAAACACACTGTCAAAATTGGTGAGTCCACCTCTAGCAGTAGACCCATTACTAGTAGAGTACCACAGGGGTCTGTGCTGGGCCCCTTAATGTTTGGCTTCTATTTCTCAGAAGTTCAGGTCAAACTAGATGGCCTTTGTCTCATCAAGTTCACAGATGATTTCAAACTGGGAGCAATCATTGAGTCCCCCAATGAACTCAGAATATTACAAGAAGGGCTAAGACAAACAAATGGTTGGTGCCAAAGCCATGGTCTAAAAGTATAAGCAAAAAAATGCATTACTATTCCCTTTGGAAAATGGAATTCCCTACAAATTACAATACTGACAGCATCCCCCCCAGCCCCCACCCTGAGTTCTAACCCAGTGGTGTAAGACTTGGGAGCAAAGGTTCATAGCAATCTGAACTGTGACCAAGTCTCCAGAGTGGTAAGAAAATTTTCTATGTAGCGCACCTCGTAAGCAAGGGCATAGCATCCAGGAAAAGGGATGTTATAACTCCAATGTACTCAACCCTCATCAGACCACTAATAGAGTATAATTCACCTTTTTGCATATACCTCCCAGACACCTGCAACAGCTGGAGAGACCTCGGAGGTTTCTCACTAACAAAATACGGGGGCTCCAAAACATGACTTACATGAATAGGCTGAAAGCCTTGTCACTTTACTCTGTCTTACAGCCTGCTGAGACGTGACTTGTGCCTGGCCTATATAGGGCAATCTCCAACCCAGCTCTAATGGAAATGCTGCACATCCACAAGTCAAATAATGGCACAAGAGTCACTCGCTCTAGGGATTTCAACCTAACTTGTGACATAATAAGCACATGCTGGAGAGACAGATATGTCTCCCAGAGGCCGATGCTTCTCTAGAACAGACTTCCTATTCATGTAAAACAGAGTTCTTCACTGACCCTATTCAAACAACCTAGATAACTGGATGGGAGACTGCAAATTTGCTCCTGCTGAGGCTGTGGCACTCATGTTCCTTATGGATAGGGGTAGCCAGTGCTGATCACAGACCCACCTTGTGCATAAATTTGATCTGCGAACTACCCAAAAAGAACAAATGAGGATACTTGGTATTAACATGGCTAGGCTTGTAAAGGCTCTTGGGCCGCTAACCTAGTAACCTCCTATGAACCCTGTACTGCTGTTCCCTAACCAGTACATGGACATATATCTGTGCATGTCATCTCCATATCTACTAGGAGCCAGTGCTAACTCTGCCTTTTCAGCAATTAATTACTTTACCGATATCAACAATCTTAGTCATGACATGCCCTCTGGCTTTAGTGCAGATAGTTACATTGACTGTAACTTACCTTTTGCAACATTTGTTGAGATATTCACCTATCATCTTATTAAAAAATGGGCAGTTCTTAGTCCATAACCCTGATTTTCCACATCTAAAGCACTTCTCTGTTTTCTTTGTAGGTCACTGTTTATGAAGTACTTGCCTTATATATTTACTTACTTTTTATAATTCTATCACACCGCTGCCAAAATAGAAGCTTTGGATTGTTTCCTAATACCTTTAATTCTGTTTAAGCCCATGCCAAAATCTTTTTGTAAACTTCCTGCATTGAGAACTCAATGTCTGAGATCTGTTTTTGACTAAAACGTTTCATTCAGCAATTGGAGAGACAAGATTATTTCCAGACAAATTCACCGAACCACTATATTCTCAGCAAACTTCTCAATTCCATTCCAGTTTAATTATTCTCTTGATATTTTCGCAATTTTCTCCTCTACCAAAGTCTCCTTTCATTTGACCAGATATCCTCAGCAACTTTTATAAGCTCACATTTGAGCTACTCTACTGACTTTGTTTTATGTACGTACCACTACCTTGAGGTCAAGTCCTTGTCTAGTATAGCCTAGATATCCATGGAAATTTTGATTTTCCAACAAATATATGCGTCTTGGGCTCAAACATTACATTATAAATTACATCATTAAGGTTTTCACAAAAGTTTGCATTTTTCAGATCTGGTTTTAAAGCTGGAATATTTCATATCACAAATATACATTTCTACAGATGACAGGGATTTCCAGACTCCTAGAATGAGCATTGTAAGCCTTACCATTTCATTAATAGAAGTTATGTACTTACCATAACTTAGCATCTGTGTTGTCCAATTTCATTATGCATCATGAATGAGTCTTCAGATCCGACTCAGCCATTTCTTCCAGACATAAGAGATCTGAGCCTCGAACTCTTTCCACTCCCATAATGTCTCACTCCTCTTCAAACCCTCAAGACTGAGTTTGCTGCCCCTTCCTAAAGATGGTCAGAACAATAGTACTAGACAAAGAAAGCGACCAACCGGAGCCCAAACTAGGAAAGTACAGTTGTGTACACTTACCATAAATGTAGATGTCAGAGTGTATTCACTGTTGCAGTCATTACACTTGGGTAATCTGCTGGCAGGTTGCCCTCAGTCGGCCTGAATTCCAAAGTCTTGGGTCCTGCGTCGGTTGCAGTCTCCTCTTCCATGACATCAGGTCGTCAGGGGGATAAAACAGGCAGCTGATGCCATTTTCTTTAGTTTTTCTTGCCCCAGATGTCAGGTGCCTCCCAAATGGGTAGCAAAATATATATAAACTATATATACATGCAACAATATAAACTTTATCTTCATCTACAAGCAAATACACCACAAAGGCTGTAGAAAATAGTGAAGGAAAGAGAAACTCCAGAATAAAAAGGGGATGGTGGGCGGGTAATCTGGACTGCAACAGTGAATACACTCGAACATCTACATTTATGGTAAGTGTAGCCAACTGTAATATGTTCTTTGTGTTTCACTGTTGCAGTCATTATATTTGGGTACAATCCCAAAGCTATGGATGGGAGGCTGGAGCTAAACTGCATTAGGGGCAGCTATAAGGCCCTGCAGAACTGCAGTGGCAAAGCCTGCCCTGGACTTACAGAAGAGAGGCAAAAGATAATGCTCTGTAAAAGTGTGAACAGAACTCCAAGTAGCAGCTTCGAGAATGTCTTTGGTTGGTACCCCTCTGAGAAAAGCTGCTGATGTAGCTGCAGCCCTGGTGGAATGAGACCTAATGTCCTTGGGCACCAGTTTACCATGATGTAAGTAGCAGAAACAAATGCAGTGGCTTATCCACTTTGAAATATTCTGCTTTGAAATTGCCTTTCCCTCTGATCCTGCAGCAAATGCCACCAGTAGCTGCTCAGTTTTTCTTAGAGCTGTAGTCCTGCTCAAGTAGAATCTTAGTTGTCTGTGTACATCCAAGGAATGCAGAATCCACTCCCCCTTGTTCTGCGGATTTGTATAAAAAGTTGGCAGATGAATAGTTTGGTTAAGAGCCACAATGGAAACCACCTTAGGCATAAAGGAAGGACTGGTCCTGAGGGACACCCTGTCTGGGTAAAATATGATAAAAGGCTCCACAGCCATGAGGGCCTGTAGCTCTGAAACCCTTCTTGCTGAAGTAATTGCCAGGAGCAAAGCTGTTTTCCATGATAAGAACTTTAGATCTGCAGTAGCAGCTGGTTCAAATGGAGGCAGGGTGAGCTTTATCAACACAAAATTGAGGTCCCATGCTGGAATTGGTAATCTTGGAGGCCGTAAATTTGTGGCCCTTCTAAGATACTGTTTTATCAAAGGATGAGAAAAGATTGGTGGCTCTGTATTGTAATGAGCCGAGATGGCAGAGGCATGGATTTTTATTGATGAAAAAGATAGGCCTTTGTCAAGCATCTCAGTCAAGTATTGTAAAATCTGAGGAATATTTGGCTCTGCTGTGTCAGCTCCTTGTGCTTGGTTCCAAGCACAGAATCTCTTTCATTTATCAGCATAAGATTTTCTAGTACTAGGCCTTTTGGCTTCCAAAATGACATCCATCACAGATTTACTGAGAGGTGTTGATTGAATAACTACATGATCAGCCATGCTGCCAGGTTCAGTGTTTGGAGCCGATTGTGCAGGATCTGATTGTTTTGCTGAGACAGTATGTGAGGTATTTGAGGCAAGTTTCAAGCTGGGAATCGATACATATTCCATAGGATTGGGTACCAGTGTTGGCAGGGCCAGTCTGGGGCAATTAATATCATCTTTGGTTTTTCTTGTCTGACCTTTAGTAGGACATTTGGTAGAAGAGGCAGAGGAGGAAAGGCGTAAACTGATAGGTTTTTTTCCACTGAAGGATAGGGCATCCACTTTCCATGCTCGTCTGTGATAAGTCCTTGTGCAGAATTTGTCCAGTTGATAATTCCGAGGAGAGGCAAATAGGTCTATATCCGGACTCCCCCATTTCTTTAGTATCATGCTGAAGACTTGTGGATCTAGTTTCCACTTGTGGGGGTCAATAAGGTTTCTGCTTAAGACGTCTGCCAGAGTATTTTGCTTTCCTGGCAGGAATTGAGCTTGAAGATGTACTTGGTAAGTCAAGGCTGTGTCCCACAGTGCCATGGCTAGACTGCAAAGGGGGTATGAATGTGTGCCCCCCTGCTTGTTTATGTACCACATAACCGTGGTGTTGTCTGTCTTTAAAGTAGTTGTCCTGGATGAAGCAAGTCCTTGAAGGCTGTCAGGGCATTTTCAACAGCTAACATCTCTTTTTGGTTGATATGCAGATGCATTTGTTTTGGGGTCCATATGCCCTGAATGAATCTTCCCGCCAGATCCCCCCGCATGCATAGTCTGATGCATCTGTAGTTAAGGTTTTGCTGGCAGGGGGTAGAGTGAAAGCCTATCCCATGTTTTGGTGACATGCCTTTGCCCACCAAAGAAACTCCTGTTGTAGGCAGGGAATGAGAGGAATCATTGTTTCCAGACTGTGACAATGCTGACTCCTAAACTTTTTAGGTACCACTGTAGTTTCCTCATATGCAGTCTTGCATAAGGAATTAGTAGAATGCAGGATGCCATGAACCCCAAAGCCTGCAGAGTTTGTCTTGCAGATAACTGGGCTTTCGTTGCCTTTGTTTGTCTGGCATGAGGAAAGCCATCTGGGCAGTTGTATTCAAGCTTGCACCCAGGAATGTTATCTTTTGAGAGGGTACCAGTTGCGATTTATTTTCGTTTATTGTGTACCCTAGGCATGTTAGAAGCCTTTTCACAAATGCCAGATGCTGAAGAAGAATGTCCTTGTTCTCTGATTGAATGAGACAGTCGTCCAAGTAAGGATCGATTTGTATACCTCTTTGTCTGCAAAATGCAATTACTGGTGCCAGGCACTTTGTAAAGGCCCTGGGTGCAGTAGATAAACCAGAGGGCAGTGCAGAGAATTGGTAATGCATAAAGCCAACCTTGAAATGGAGGTATCTTCTGCACAATTCCCTTATTGGGATATGCAGGTATGCCTCTTTTAAGTCTAATGTCTCCAGCCAAGCGTTCTTGCCCAGCATGGGCAGAAGCTGCTGCAAAGTTAGCATTCTGAATTTTGGAATGTCCAGGAATGTGTTCAAAATTGATAAATCCAGTATTGAGCGCCAGGGCCTTGTCTTTTCTGGGCACCAAGAACAGTCTTGAATAAACCCTTGTCCTTTTTCCTGTTCTGGCACTGGCTAAATAGCCCCCATATCCATGAGAGACATAACTTGTTTCTCTGCCTCTGCCCATTGATTTTTTGGCAGATCTGGCCAACCGTTTGCAATTGGCAGAGTGTGGAAGTGGAATCGGTATCCCTGAGATACTATGTTTAACACCCACTTGTCCTGGGTTATTAACTGCCAATTTTGAGCATAAAGTGCTAACTTTCCCCCTAAGGGTGCTGCCAAAAGATAAGTGCTTGGTGATGGCAGAGGGAAGTCATTGGGCCTGTTTACTTTAGGGTTGCGCTTTATTTCCTCCAGATTTGAAGGTAGAAGCACCCCATTGCTTTGACCTGCAAGAATCCTGTGACTGGTATCTAGAACCTTTAGGGCACCTGGATTTGCCCCGTGGAGCTCTGTCGGACACATGAAAGGACCAATTTTTTTGCAGGCCAGTGTCTACTGAATCTTGGTGGCTGCACTTGTAAGAAGTCTTTTACAGTTTGCATAGACTTAGCTTTGTCTTCCACTTTCTTTAAAACCTCTTCTGCCATAATACCAAACAGAGTATCATGCTGTAAAGGTGCATCCAGCAATTTAGCTTTAACATGATAAGGCAAATTTTGCTCTTTTAGCCAGGCATGCCTCCTAATCACAGATCCAGTAACTGCGGCCCTGCAGGAGGCCTCTAAGGAATCAAAACCACATTGCAAAGTAAGCTTTCCAACTTGTTCTGCTGCATGCAATAATTCCTGCAATTCTTTATTTTCTGCATATTCAGACATTTTATTTATTTTATTTATTTTACATTTGTTAACCAGGCTAGTCCAACTGGATACATGTCCATTTTCAGTGGAGGCCCGAGGAGAAAAGCTCCACTAACTACTACTTAAGTTAAAAATATACAAAGTTATACAATAAAAAAAACAATATCATAGGTTAATTACAGGCTATCTAAGAATTTGAGTTCAATGTGAGGCAGAGCAGAAATCTAGGTTAGATAAATTGCTAAGTTAAGGTATGTTATTCAAAGACATAAGTATCAAAGTCAAGAAATATGAATAAATAAAGAGGGATAGACATATACATTAATAAGAGGGAAAGTGAAGTAAGCTAGAGAAATGATGAAGATGAGAGATAGGCCAGGTGAGAGTAAAGGAGGGAAGCAAAGTGAGAGAGAAAGGTTACCCAGGTTACCCAGGGTTATTACACGAACATAGCCAGTGGTTGTTTAGGTAGAGTTTTAGATTGGATTTAAATAGTGGAATAGAAGTCAGTAATGTGAGGTCTGGTGGGAGTTGATTCCATATTTTGCCAATTGAGTTGGAAAATATGGAGTCTCCTGCTAGATTGTTTGATTTAGAAGTTTTTATCAGTGTTTTGTTGAAGGAACGGAGATGCTTCATATTGTGATAGGGCGTTATGAGGGTGGAGAGCATTGGTGTGTTTTCAGGGTGATAAAGGACTTTATGTGCAATAGTGAGTTGATAGTATTGTATGAGGTGGGGTAATTCCAGCCACCCTAGTTTTGAAAGATTCAAACAATGGTGAGTTCTATATGGAGAGGCGGCGGCAAATCTGGCTATGTTGTTGTATGACATAGCTAGTTTAATGAGGTTGTACTTAGAAAGATTAGTGTATATAGAAGAAGCATATAATAGGGTAGAGATTAAGTGGGTTCTAGCTATTATAGTTCTAGCTTCAGGTGTTAAGAAAGATTTGATTCTATAGAGAGATCCAAGTTTCCTGTTAGTTGTTTTTATAGTGGAGTTGATATGAAAGTCAAATTTTAGTTGGTTGTCGATAGTAATACCCAATAGTTTAGTTGTTTGGTCTGGAGCAATAAGTGTGCCATTGTTAGATGTAAGTGTGAAGTCAATAGGGGGAGATAGGTGAGTGGGTGGAAAGATCAGAAGTTTGGTTTTCTTGGGGTTCAGGAGGAGACAGTGGTTGGAGAACCATTGCTCGATGGTGGTGAAGGTGTTTTGTGTTAGCGAGTGAAGTTCAGTCTGGGTTGTGGCGGAGCAAATGATGGTTGTGTCATCAGCATATTGAATACAAGTAGATAGAGGAGTGGCTAAATGTAGATCATTTATAAAAATGATAAACAGAAGAGGACCTAGGATGGACCCTTGAGGGACTCCTATGGAGGTGGGGAGAAGATCAGAGAGATGGTTATCCCAGAGAACTGCCTGTTTGCGATTTTCAAGATAGGATGAGAACCAGCTTAAGGCTTGGTTGTCAAGAGAGAGGGACTTTAAGCGGTGTAGGAGAAGTTGATGATTAACCATATCAAAGGCTTTTGACAGGTCTACAAAGAATGCAGAGGAAGGAGTGTTCTTGTTGCGATTTATGTTGATAGAGTCGATGAAGGATAGTAGGGCGGTGGTTGTACTATGGAATGGGCAAAACCCATGTTGGCAGCTAGCTAGGAGATTGTTGCATAACAGGTGATTAAGTAACTGTTTGTGTATACATTTCTCCATTATTTTTGCAAGAGGAGATAGTAACGCTATAGGGCGGAAGTTAGAATACTCCAAAGAGTCACCTCCTTTGAAGAGAGGGATAATGTGTGACATTTTCCAGACTGAAGGGATAGTGTATTCTTTTATAGTCCTATTAATTAATAGAGAGATGGGGTAGGCTATTGCTTTGGCACCTAGTTGGAGATATTCTGCAGGTAATTTGTCGGCTGAAGGGGTTGTTGGCTTGAGTTTTTGAAGTAGGGACAAAATGTAGGAGGTAGGTATGGGTTGGATGTGAAATGGGGGGGGGGGAGTAGAGCTAGGGATAGATAGTTTAGAGGTATCAGGGCTTTGTTGGTTTGCTAGCTTTTGAATGGCTGAAGTAAAGAAGGTGCTAAAGGCATTAGCTATTTCTGTGGGGGAGTTGGTGTTGGAGCCTGATGGATTTGGAGTGGAAACTTTGCCAGGGGATAAGAGAGTATTAATAGCAGTCCAAAATTTATGTGGTTGGTGGAGGGAAGATTGTTGTAATTGAGTGTAATAGTTTTTTTATCTTGAAGTATGGCTTGTTTTGTCATATTTCTTTTTTGTTTAAAAGAGAGATGATCAGTTATATTTTTAGTGGTTTGCCATTTTTTCCAAGCGTTATTTCTATTAAGAATTAGTTGCCTAGTTTTGTTAGAGAGCCATTGTGCTGTTTTAGCTTTCATACGAATGGAACGCAAGGGAGCATGATGTTCAAGGATGGTGAGAAAGGTATTATTGAAGTGATTAACAGCTTCATCTATTGGGAGGGATTTGAGAGGTGACCAGTTAACTTGCATGAGTTCATTGTGAAACAGATTAGGGTCAAAATTCTTTTTGCAACGGGTTATACGAACTTGAGTTGGGATAGATAAACTGATTTTATGCCTGATGATATAGGTTAGGGAGTGATCACTGAGGTCATCTGGGAGAGTACCTGTTGTATATTTTAGTTGGGGACTATTTGTTAAGATCCAATCAAGTACAGCTTCTTTGTTACTACGTTTGTTTGTTCTTGTACGGAAGTTTATGTGTTGAGTGAAGCCATGCAGATTAATAAAAGTAGGTGGATTAGTATGTTCAAACAAATAAATAAAACGGCAACCTCCTCCAAAGAACCAAACCAACGAAACAAGAAGTGTACCAAAAGGAGAAGCAGTCCAACTGTCCAACAGATTTTATTCGCAAACAAGTTAAAAGTGAAAAAATGAACGCTGTTAACAATCCATGCGTTTTCGTCCTCCACGGACTTCATCAGATACAATTCCATTAAAATTTTTTGTCTTGTTATATACATATTGATGTCAGTACCCTAACCAATCATAAAATTCATTCAATTATACAAAAACTTTCAAAATGTGAACTTATAATACTTTTTTGTTTATAAATATGTAAAGTTCCTTAAAAACACATAGAATTAATTATATACAAGGTATTATACTATCCTAAAAATAAATTGTACTATAAATTCATAAAATATCTTATAAAATGTTTAATTCATTTAAAAGTTCTTATTTTGAGTGTGTGTTGGTGTATACTGCCATCTGCTGGCGTATAAAGAAAGAACCCTATTTCTAATCCATGTTTGCTTTTAATTTTAATAGAGGTTGGATGGAGATATATTCATTTAGTCCTGGATTTCTATTTGCTTCCAGTGCTAACTGCCACCACAACTCCCTATAACCTATACTTTCTTCCCATGGACCACCCATCAACTCCTTTTTAATTTGATCTAATACAAAAAAATCTATACTTGTATTCTTCACAGACCATGGTATGCCTGTACAGTGCATTTGTGTCTTTACATTTTTTTATGTCGTACATATGTTCACATATTCGTCTTCTCAGGGTTCTTTCTGTTTTTCCAACATAATATGATGTGCACATAATGCATATAGCCAGGTATACCAATCCTCTGGACTCACAATTAAAGTACCCCTTACTGTTTAACCAGAGGTGTCTACTTTCTAAAAATAATTTCTCTTGATTTATGATAAATTCACATTGTTTGCAATTGCCGCATTTATATGTACCCATCTTAGCTGAATTTGCTCTGTCCCCTATTCTACCTTTCCTATTATTCCCAGTCTCTAGGATATGTTTAATACAACCTGAGTTTTTAAACACCACTCTGGGTGTCATTTCAGGGAGCCCTTTTAAGTCTGTTAATGCACTAAATTTTTCCCATTCCCTTTGGAATGCTTCTTTCACTTTTATATTTAAAGCATTATACTTCATTACTAGGGCTTGTTGGTATTTGGAAGTACTACTAGTAGCTCGATTTGTAATGTTTTGTTCAACTTCTTTTTCCCCTTTTATGGGTCTGAATCTTCCTTCCCTTGCTGCCATGACCTCCTCTCTTATTTTGTTAATGAAGTCTTTGGGATAACCCCTTTCCAGAAACATATTTACTAGCCTATCACATTCGGTTATAAAATCTTCTTCCAAACTTGACATCCTTGAACCTCTAACCAATTGTCCTTTCACCAAATTCTTCTTACAATAAATAGGCTGCCCACTATCATAATGTAGGAAGGAATTTACGTATGTTTTCTTCCTATATACTCTAGTCTCAAAAGAATTTTCTTTTTTCATAATCTCCACATCCAGATATGCTATTTTCTCATAAGATGTAGTATAAGTAAATCTAAGAAAATTGGTAGTTTCCCCTATGTAAGTAATGAATTCCTCAAGTTTGTCATAAGTTCCTTTCCAAAATATTATGATGTCATCTAAAAACCTCTTATACATCTTGCAATATTTAATATACTCAGATTTAAAAATATATCTTTCTTCCCAGTTTGCAAGAACTAGGTTAGCAAATGTGGGAGCACAGACTGCCCCCATCGCAACACCCTGGATCTGTTGGAAGTATTCACCATTATGTATCAAAAAATTATTCCTTAATATTATTTCCATTAAACTTGTGCATGCTATTTTATCTTCATGCGATAGGATGTTATCCCCAAAAACTTCCTCCTCGAACATCATAATGCCTTCATTATAAGGAATGGACCCAAACAGCTCCACTACATCAATTGTCACTAAAATTAACTCCTTATCAAAAAGTTCTGGAACTAAACCTCTTAAAAGGTCCCATGAATCCCTAAGTATGGTTTCTTTATTTATCCAAATATGTTTAGCTTTTACATCTACGAACCTGGCCAATGGTGTTGTTTTTGAGCCTCCTGCTGATACAATAGGCCTAAGGGGTGGGTTTACCTCATCCTTATGTATTTTCGGTATACCGAAAATAATAGGGATCCTAGGCTTCTCTTTTTTCAAGAATGATAACATCTTTAAATCTATGATGTTTTCTATGGTCATATCGTCCAACTTCATATCAATGTTCCTATAAGCTAGGTTGATCTCATTCTTAGAAACTACTTTATATTTGCTATCATTCCTTAGTATTTAATTCATCTTGCCTTCGTATTCCATAGTATCCATGATTACTACCCCCCCTCCCTTATCAGGTTTCATAACCCTAATTCCATCATCCTGTCTTAATTCTTCCAATTTCTCTTTTTCTTTCACTTCTAAGTTATTTCTATAACCTGTTCTTCCTTCGGCCCTCTTAATGGCCGCCTCCATCACTTTTTCGAAGTTTTTTAACTGTGGTTGGATGGGTGGGTTAAACGTAGATCTATTTCTTAAAAGTCTTTGTTCATTAGTTATTTGGTTTCTGCCCAAACTTGCAGCTATTTCTTCATTAAAAAACAAAATCTCAAGGTTCATTTTCCTTAAAAAAATTTTTAAGTCAAGTAAAGTTTGTGTCTTATTACCTTTTACTTTGGGGATGAACTTGAAGCCTTTTTCCAACAAGGTAAAATGCTCCTTTCTAAGTTCCATGCTACTGAAATTATAAATTGTAAAACCATTTAGAGTGCATCTATTACCAATCTGGGTGAAAACTTGGGTTTCTATGGGTGGGGGCACTTCAACAGGCTCCATCAATAATGTTTCCCCACTCCTCTTATCCCCCCCCTCCATTGAAAATTTCCATTTTCTCTTTCACCTTGACCCCTTTCCCTTTCCTGTCTCTCTAAGGGTGGAAACTCTGTATCGTAGTCATAATTATATATGTTCCTTTTATCATTTCTATATGTGAATTTATCATATTTTCTATCTTTGTTGTATCCATTAAAATTATTAAACGAATGTTTTTTAAAAAAATTGTTATTATTGGGTTTAGGGTAACTGACATCACTTTCATATTCCATAATATCTCTTCTTAATTTATCCATCTTTCTCTCTACCAATTCCTTACATTTGTCGTCAATTTCATCCTTCAATTTGTTGTATTTCTGTTTTTCACCGTAAACTTCAAACATTAGATCTTCCTTAATGTGTGTATCTATTACGTTAATTTGTTCTGATAAAATATCTAAATTCCTTACATTCTCATCAATAATACACTTAATAATTTCAAGACCGCAGTTATTAAACACTTCTACCAATTGCTTGTGAAACAATGACCCTACTTGCACATTATTAGGGTACTTCCATGTCCGTAACCCTTTCGGTACAATTTTACGTTGCAAGCATTCATTCAAATACCCATTTTCTATGACAATAGCCTTATATTTATACATAAGTTTAGAAGCATCATCAATTTTCTTATTATAGGAATCAGAGTTAGTAGCGTGGCGGTTATTACCACCACTAAAATCAAAATTCTGTTGCTTTCTCAGCCAAGCATTCATCTCCTGTTTGTCCGAGATATAAACAGTACCTTTATTATGTTGACGCCCTTCTGGTACAGCTCCCCAATTGTCCTCCTTATCATTCTCTTCATCTTGCAGCATCTCCGGTGTGTTAGATGGGTCAAAAGTTTGACCATTCGGTCCTCTGTCCCAAGAGTTCGCTCCTTCAGCGCCATGACAAAACCTCTTGCGTTTCGGTTTGTGCTGCCTGTGACCCAATCCTTCGTTCTCATCCGTCACTTCCGGTGGAAGGGAGCGCTGTACTAGGGTTTGACATAGGGGCGTTAACAAGTCAACTAGGGCTGTAAGCTGCCCTACTAATTTTCTAGATTGACTGAATTCTTCATTTGAAGTTGGTACGTCCTTCTCCTTTTCCATACCGCTTAGTAGACCAAACAAATAAATAAAACGGCAACCTCCTCCAAAGAACCAAACCAACGAAACAAGAAGTGTACCAAAAGGAGAAGCAGTCCAACTGTCCAACAGATTTTATTCGCAAACAAGTTAAAAGTGAAAAAATGAACGCTGTTAACAATCCATGCGTTTTCGTCCTCCACGGACTTCATCAGATACAATTCCATTAAAATTTTTTGTCTTGTTATATACATATTGACGTCAGTACCCTAACCAATCATAAAATTCATTCAATTATACAAAAACTTTCAAAATGTGAACTTATAATACTTTTTTGTTTATAAATATGTAAAGTTCCTTAAAAACACATAGAATTAATTATATACAAGGTATTATACTATCCTAAAAATAAATTGTACTATAAATTCATAAAATATCTTATAAAATGTTTAATTCATTTAAAAGTTCTTATTTTGAGTGTGTGTTGGTGTATACTGCCATCTGCTGGCGTATAAAGAAAGAACCCTATTTCTAATCCATGTTTGCTTTTAGGGTGTCAACATAATAAAGGTACTGTTTATATCTCGGACAAACAGGAGATGAATGCTTGGCTGAGAAAGCAACAGAATTTTGATTTTAGTGGTGGTAATAACCGCCACGCTACTAACTCTGATTCCTATAATAAGAAAATTGATGATGCTTCTAAACTTATGTATAAATATAAGGCTATTGTCATAGAAAATGGGTATTTGAATGAATGCTTGCAACGTAAAATTGTACCGAAAGGGTTACAGACATGGAAGTACCCTAATAATGTGCAAGTAGGGTCATTGTTTCACAAGCAATTGGTAGAAGTGTTTAACTGCGGTCTTGAAATTATTAAGTGTATTATTGATGAGAATGTAAGGAATTTAGATATTTTATCAGAACAAATTAATGTAATAGATACACACATTAAGGAAGATCTAATGTTTGAAGTTTACGGTGAAAAACAGAAATACAACAAATTGAAGGATGAAATTGACGACAAATGTAAGGAATTGGTAGAGAGAAAGATGGATAAATTAAGAAGAGATATTATGGAATATGAAAGTGATGTCAGTTACCCTAAACCCAATAATAACAATTTTTTTAAAAAACATTCGTTTAATAATTTTAATGGATACAACAAAGATAGAAAATATGATAAATTCACATATAGAAATGATAAAAGGAACATATATAATTATGACTACGATACAGAGTTTCCACCCTTAGAGAGACAGGAAAGGGAAAGGGGTCAAGGTGAAAGAGAAAATGGAAATTTTCAATGGAGGGGGGGGGATAAGAGGAGTGGGGAAACATTATTGATGGAGCCTGTTGAAGTGCCCCCACCCATAGAAACCCAAGTTTTCACCCAGATTGGTAATAGATGCACTCTAAATGGTTTTACAATTTATAATTTCAGTAGCATGGAACTTAGAAAGGAGCATTTTACCTTGTTGGAAAAAGGCTTCAAGTTCATCCCCAAAGTAAAAGGTAATAAGACACAAACTTTACTTGACTTAAAAATTTTTTTAAGGAAAATGTACCTTGAGATTTTGTTTTATAATGAAGAAATAGCTGCAAGTTTGGGCAGAAACCAAATAACTAATGAACAAAGACTTTTAAGAAATAGATCTACGTTTAACCCACCCATCCAACCACAGTTAAAAAACTTTGAAAAAGTGATGGAGGTGGCCATTAAGAGGGCCGAAGGAAGAACAGGTTATAGAAATAACTTAGAAGTGAAAGAAAAAGAGAAATTGGAAGAATTAAGACAGGATGATGGAATTAGGGTTATGAAACCTGATAAGGGAGGGGGGTAGTAATCATGGATACTATGGAATACGAAGGCAAGATGAATGAAATACTAAGGAATGATAGCAAATATAAAGTAGTTTCTAAGAATGAGATCAACCTAGCTTATAGGAACATTGATATGAAGTTGGACGATATGACCATAGAAAACATCATAGATTTAAAGATGTTATCATTCTTGAAAAAAGAGAAGCCTAGGATCCCTATTATTTTCGGTATACCGAAAATACATAAGGATGAGGTAAACCCACCCCTTAGGCCTATTGTATCAGCAGGAGGCTCAAAAACAACACCATTGGCCAGGTTCGTAGATGTAAAAGCTAAACATATTTGGATAAATAAAGAAACCATACTTAGGGATTCATGGGACCTTTTAAGAGGTTTAGTTCCAGAACTTTTTGATAAGGAGTTAATTTTAGTGACAATTGATGTAGTGGAGCTGTTTGGGTCCATTCCTTATAATGAAGGCATTATGATGTTCGAGGAGGAAGTTTTTGGGGATAACATCCTATCGCATGAAGATAAAATAGCATGCACAAGTTTAATGGAAATAATATTAAGGAATAATTTTTTGATACATAATGGTGAATACTTCCAACAGATCCAGGGTGTTGCGATGGGGGCAGTCTGTGCTCCCACATTTGCTAACCTAGTTCTTGCAAACTGGGAAGAAAGATATATTTTTAAATCTGAGTATATTAAATATTGCAAGATGTATAAGAGGTTTTTAGATGACATCATAATATTTTGGAAAGGAACTTATGACAAACTTGAGGAATTCATTACTTACATAGGGAAACTACCAATTTTCTTAGATTTACTTATACTACATCTTATGAGAAAATAGCATATCTGGATGTGGAGATTATGAAAAAAGAAAATTCTTTTGAGACTAGAGTATATAGGAAGAAAACATACGTAAATTCCTTCCTACATTATGATAGTGGGCACCCTATTTATTGTAAGAAGAATTTGGTGAAAGGACAATTGGTTAGAGGTTCAAGGATGTCAAGTTTGGAAGAAGATTTTATAACCGAATGTGATAGGCTAGTAAATATGTTTCTGGAAAGGGGTTATCCCAAAGACTTCATTAACAAAATAAGAGAGGAGGTCATGGCAGCAAGGGAAGGAAGATTCAGACCCATAAAAGGGGAAAAAGAAGTTGAACAAAACATTACAAATCAAGCTACTAGTAGTACTTCCAAATACCAACAAGCCCTAGTAATGGAGTATAATGCTTTAAATATAAAAGTGAAAGAAGCATTCCAAAGGGAATGGGAAAAATTTAGTGCATTAACAGACTTAAAAGGGCTCCCTGAAATGACACCCAGAGAGGTGTTTAAAAACTCAGATTGTATTAAACATATCCTAGAGACTGGGAATAATAGGAAAGGTAGAATAGGGGACAGAGCAAATTCAGCTAAGATGGGTACATATAAATGCGTCAATTGCAAACAATGTGAATTTATCATAAATCAAGAGAAATTATTTTTAGAAAGTAGACACCTCTGGTTAAACAGTAAGGGGTACTTTAATTGTGAGTCCAGAGGATTGGTATACCTGGCTATATGCATTATGTGCACATCATATTATGTCGGAAAAACAGAAAGAACCCTGAGAAGACGAATACATGAACATATGTACGACATAAAAAAATGTAAAGACACAAATGCACTGTACAGGCATACCATGGTCTGTGAAGAATACAAGTATAGACTTTTTGTATTAGATCAAATTAAAAAGGAGTTGAGGGGTGGTCCATGGGAAGAAAGTATAGGTTATAGGGAGTTGTGGTGGCAGTTAGCACTGGAAGCAAATAGAAATCCAGGACTAAATGAATATATCTCCATCCAACCTCTGTGTGTGTGTCTTTCGGCTTTTCCCGGTTAGGGGTCGCCACAGCGGAACTCCGGTCCGCTAATGATTGGCAGTAGAGTTTTACATGCTGGCTTGCCGGGCCTAACGCACAACCTTCAACGCAGGAACGCCCATTCACGCATGTCGTCACACAGTAGACGCTTTAAGTGAGAATCGAACGGGCAACGTCTAACTGTGAGGCGACAACGCTACCGCAGCACCACCACCAACCTCTATTAAAATTAAAAGCAAACATGGATTAGAAATAGGGTTCTTTCTTTATACGCCAGCAGATGGCAGTATACACCAACACACACTCAAAATAAGAACTTTTAAATGAATTAAACATTTTATAAGATATTTTATGAATTTATAGTACAATTTATTTTTAGGATAGTATAATACGTTGTATATAATTAATTCTATGTGTTTTTAAGGAACTTTACATATTTATAAACAAAAAAGTATTATAAGTTCACATTTTGAAAGTTTTTGTATAATTGAATGAATTTTATGATTGGTTAGGGTACTGACATCAATATGTATATAACAAGACAAAAAATTTTAATGGAATTGTATCTGATGAAGTCCGTGGAGGACGAAAACGCATGGATTGTTAACAGCGTTCATTTTTTCACTTTTAACTTGTTTGCGAATAAAATCTGTTGGACAGTTGGACTGCTTCTCCTTTTGGTACACTTCTTGTTTCGTTGGTTTGGATTAGTATGTTCACATAAGTTCCAGTCAATATTCAGGTCTCCTAGGAGTATTGTTTCTTGGTGGAGATTCAGAGAAAGCCAGTTAAGTAGGTCTTCTAATATTGTTGTGTTATTGCCTGGGGGAATATAGGTACAGATAATATTTATAGTTTTGTGAGGATTGATTTGAAGTTTTGAGATAATTAATTCTGCATGTGTGTCAAGTTAAAAGGGTATGATTTGTTATGCTTAATTGTAGGCCTGTTTTATAGAGTATAGCTACTCCGCCACCTTTTTTGTTTAAGTGGTCTTGTCTCAGGATGTTGTATCCAGGGGGAATAATTTCATTGTCTTTTATTGTTGGTTTGAGCCATGTTTCAGTTAGACAGAGAATGTTGAACTGTTGGACTTCAAGTAGAGCATGAATTTGTGGTATTTTATTGCAGATGCTACGTATATTAAGTTGGGCTATAGAGAGTGATTTAGGAGGTTTGGTAGGTGGTGTTAGCTTTGGATTAACTAGTTGGCAGTTGGTTGATAATGGAGATAGTTCAGGGCCTGGGTTAGGGTGTATGTCTCCATGTGTCAGTGAGCTAATTAATGAAAGGTTATAGAATTGTGATGGTTTGAACTGGTAAATATCACGTTTTTTGGGGTGATGAATGCAGTATTTGGTGTGAGAAAGACGGTGGTATTTAGGTAGTAGATAAGAGGTTTTATAGATGACATTATAATTGTTAATGAAAGTAGGTGGGGGAGTAGTTTGGGTATACTTGCGTGGGATAGTGAAAGTTGTGGCTAAGCTGTGTTCATAGGAGGTTGAGAGATAGGTAGATGTCAGGGTAGTTATGAGAATTAGTAGTAGGGTGGGGTGGTATTGGATAGGCATATTAAGTTGGTTCTAAGTGAGTGATGTAACAGGATGTGGTCAGACAAGTAGTTAAGAAGAGAAGGGAGGGGATTAAGTATGGAGGGGTGGGAACAGGAAGTTGTTGTGAGTGGTAGTGAGAGAGGGGGAGTGTCTAGGTAGAGATAAATGTAGAGGTCCCAGGGGCAGGTGGGATTTGGGGGCAGGGAGGGGAGCGGAGTGAGCCCGAAGGGCGAACGGAGTGGCTAGACACAAAAGAGTTGTAGTGCACAGGAAAAACAATCAGAAAAGATGGAGAACCAGTAGGTAAGTTTGTACAGGTAAGAAAGAAGCAATTCAGTGGAAATATGTCTAGAGGTGAGTGCACAGATGTTTAGTAGCAAAGAAGGGTAAGGGAGATTTGTCAGGGGCCAGGGGGAGAAAGAAGAGTGGTTGTGGGCTAGGAGTTCCAGGTACAAGAAGAGAGGTACTGGAGAGTTACAGAGCAAGTGAAAAGGGAGCCAACCGAAAGTTGGAGGATGCCACCTAGTGGCCAGTAGGCAAATTCACAGTTGTGCAAGTAAGGAAGGAGAGAAAGGAGGAAATAGTAGGAGACAGAAACAGTGTGGAGGATACAGGATGTAAAACTAATAAAGGATGCTTTGGGCCCTTAGTAAGTAGGGGTTTGGAAAGGCCTTCAGTTAGGAAAGTTGGTATTGACTGCTGGTAGTCCTAGGCAGGTAGCTAGACCAGAATTCTAGGGTTCAAAGGTCTAGGTTAAACATATACAGGTAACATACTTTTAAAGTCTGGTTTAGATGTAACCCCCGATGTTTGCAATGTTGGGCTTGGTGGACACAGTATCAGGTTTTCCAGCAAGGCAGAGTCACTTGTGTAGGAGGTTTCAGATACCAGAAAGTCACTAGTGGAAATCTTAGGGAGAGAGAGGAAGACAGTAAGGCAAAACAGATACAACTATTGGAGAGCAGTTATAGAGACCTAGCAAATTAGTGTCAATCAAATGAATACTGTACACATTTGTATTTATCCTGGTAATCTAACTAGAAAATCCAACAATAAATAGGCATAGTATAATTAAAAGCATACAATTTGTTTGGTTAAATTCAGGCAAAATAACATTATATTGGATTAAATGCAGTGAAAATATCATTCAAGGTAAGATATTCAATAACAAACATGACGCTACTAGTAAAAAGAAAAAAAAATGAAGAGCAAGCATGTAGTTCAAATGGGAGAATAAATACGTAGTTCTAGTGGGTAAATATATGGAGAGAGGCTGGTTAAGTAGATACGCTATGTCGCTGGAGGTAATAACATGTGGAAGAAGCAGTGTCTTAAAATAGATAACACTAGAAGTAGCGACGCTGTCACTATCAGCGGGTAAGGCACGAACTATGTTTTACAACTGTTTCCACAAACTCAACAAAATAGTAGGGTCAGCGTCTGCCGGTCCCCACAATAAATAGCGCAAACAAAGCTCACGTAGTTCAGGCATGTAGGTGTACTGATGTGCGCCGGTGTAGCGGTAAGCTTTAGGATTACCCTTGCGCTGCTTCAAGAAATTTAGTTAGCATAAGGTAGTCTAAGAGGGATATCGGAAGGTAATAGTATGTAGAGGGACTAGTCAAAGAGGGGTTACTGTAAGTAAATAATATGTAAAGGGGCACAATATTACAGGCGACATCCACACAGAAGTGAAGCCTAGGCAAGCTACCATAAATATTATTGGTACAGAGTATCTATGATCAGTTCCCAATGGGGTGTTGACTATGATGATGGCAGTAACTATGAGAAAAAAGGCGCTAAAAGCAGTAAGGGAGTCAAGTTTGTATGTTATGGGAGCGTACTGCTTATAGACTTACTACGCTGAGGTCTATTTGTAATGCGCGCAAAGGAGACAAAATCTACGGGGTGCCTATATTTAAAATAGTATTAGCGTTGGCAGATAACTAAGTAAGATAAACTAAGAAATCAACATACTTTTCTGTTTCAGTAATCCCATAACATGTTGTTGATACTTGAGCATATGAAACTGGCAGTTTAAGGCCCTAATTGCCAAGGTTGCAGATGTATAAACCTTTTTTTCCCCATCTATCCAGTGCCCTGGAATCTCTGTCAGAGGGGGTAGGACTTTTTGCTGTTGAGGCCTTAACACCCTTTGGACCCTGTGAAATAGTTTCAGGGTCAGCAGCAGGGTTTCTAAATAAAAATTTGTGAGAGTCAGGAACCCTATAATATCTGTCTGGCTTGCTAGGAGAGTCAAGCTCGACTCCGAGAACACATCATCCACAACGTCTAAAACAGGAGGTATGGCTATGCTGAGAGAGAAGAAGGAAATCCCTAAGCCTCTTTTTGATTCTGAAAAATCTTGACTCTCCCAGTGAAAATGCTCCCTTAAAGTATGCAAGGTTTCTCCAAAGGAATAATCTTCAGGAAGAGATGCAGATGGGATAGATTCCTCTACATCAGAATCCTCATAGGGTGGTATAGAAAATTCCTGATCAGAAGAGGAATCAGAAGAAATAGAAACCTGATCTGAAGATTCATAATCAGTGTCTTGCCTAGGCCTCTTAACAGGAGGGGGTTGGGAACCCCTGATCAAGGTAATTAGGTCTTCAGCCATTTTGATCATCTGCTTTTTGGGCATAGAGGCCTGTGCACATGGCTCATGCATCTTTTTTTAGCTTTAGAAGTTGCTTTTGTCTTTGTTTTTGAAGCTGGCATCGGTTTTATATAGAAATGCTGTGGCCTGAAGAAACCCTCAGAAGCCGATGCCTGCTCAGCGGCTCTGGACCCATCCGAGGGAGAGACATCCACGGGTACAATACTTTGAGAATCTCGCGGCGTGCCAGACTCCACATGTGTCACGGTAGAGGCCTGCGACTCAAAAGTAGCGGGTATCAGGGGCTGCGAAAGTGCCTCACCGAGTACCGGTGAACCGGCGACTGACTTAGAAGAAGCTTCACCGTCGGTTTTGGACAGCAACAGGTCTCTGTCCTTTTCTTTGCATTTTTTGTGAACTCCGGTAGTCGGAAAATATTTTGAAGCAAAGATATACCGACGCTTAATAGTGCGCTGGTTAAATCTAGCACAAAACCGACAGCTAGGCACATTATGATCAGGGCCTAGGCAAGGAATACAGTATGAATGGAAATCCTTATGAGGTATTTGCTTTCCACAAGTAATGCAATTATTAACTTTTACTGACATTGGTATGGAGCAAGAAAAAGTTTCCGCAACGGGGTACTTAGCTTTAGTGAAGACTTTGGTTCTGAAACTCGAATTTGAAAATTTCAGGAGTCGACCGACCGGCACTTGCGAACTGCTTCTGCTTCGGGCATCGTGCGGCAAGAAAGACCAAAGAAAATGGTGTCGGCTGCCTGTTTTATACCCCTGATGACCTGACCTCAAGGAAGAGGAGACAGCAACCGACACAGGACCCAAGACTTTGGAATTCAGGCCGACTGAGGGCAACCTGCCAGCAGATTACCCAAATGTAATGACTGCAACAGTAAAACATGAAGAACATCCAGTGGGTTTCTCTTATCCTCTATATCGCTCTCAGCTGTAAAAGGAAGGGGGAAGGATGGTGGGATATTATGCATAATGAAATTGGACAACACAGATGCCAAGTTATGGTAAGTACATAACTTCTAATCTGATGTTGTCCATTTCATTATGCATCACAAATGGGTCAGAGTCCCCTGCTACACAAACCCTGGCAGGACTGGACAGGAAGGATATGCCTGAGCGGATGCTCTGTTCCTGGAAATGATGTCCAATTTGTAGTGAGATATAAACGTAAGAGCTGTGGACCAAGTAGCTGCAGTGCAAAATTGCATTAATTGGAGTTCTTGCGGAGAAGGTGGATGAAGTGGACATAGACCTGGTAGAGTGGGCTCTAACTGGACAGGGAAGTTGCTTGCCTTGCTGAGAATAAACTACAAAAATACAAACCATAATCTATTTGGCTAAAGTGACACTGGATACAGCCTGACCTAACCTATATGGAGAAAAGGCAATGAGCAACTTTTCAGATTTCCTGTGAGATCTATTTCTGTGCAAGTAAAAAACACAACTGTCTGTTTACGTCCAAGGAATGTAGCATTTATTGCCTTTATTGGAGTAGTTAGGGAAGAACACAGGCAAGTGGATAGTCTGGTTAATGTTGGTCTCTGAGGCAACCTTTGGTATGAAGGAAGAATTTGTTCTAAGCGAGACTCTATCTCCGAAGAAAGTTATATATAGTGGTTGAGAAGACAGAGTTTGCAATTTTGATACTCTTCTAGCTGAAGTAATGGCAACTAGGAAGGCAGTCTTACAAGACAAACATTTTAACTCGTATGAGCTAGCAGGTTTGAATGGTTTCTAGGTAAGTCCCTGAAGTACCAAGGTAAGATCCCAAGAAGGAGATGGATCTTTAATCGGAGGTCTGAGATGAAAACCCCCTTTCATAAAAGCCCAACATATCTTAGAAGTGGAAACAGTAGAGAGGAAAACTAACTCCCTTCCCTACATGGAAATTCAGAATAGCTGCAAGCTGCAACTTTATAGTGGAAAAACTAGCTCTGTGCTGGAAAATCAAGCTAAGAAACAGAAGGATGTCCAGGACTGAAGCAGAAAAGATTCCTCTGTGAAGGCCAAATGAAAATCTCTTCCATTTACTATGATATACTTTCTTGCTGGAGGACTTCTGAAAAGCGAGAATAATTTCGCAGACCAGGGAAGCTACTCTAGACTTTTGTAAAATCAGTGAAAGTGGAGAAACCAAGCTGTCAGTTTGAGGGATTGAAGATTGGGAATCTGGCATCCCAACAGATGAGAAATTAGATCCGGCCTAGGATCCAGTATCCATGGAGGATATTTGCTGTGAGACCGCAGGAAGGAGAACCATACCAAACGAGGCCAGTGAGGGGCAATGAGGATTAGACTGGTCTTCAACCTGCTGGATTTCTGTAGAACTTTGGGTATCAGAGGAGTCAGAGGATAAGCATACAGGAGACCAGGGGGCCAATTGTGGACAAGAGGATCCCTGGGCAACTCCTCCAAGGGGGAAATCACAGTGAAGTACTTGCTGCATTTGTTGATTAGGGAGAGGTAAAGAGGTCGCAACAGGGCTGGCCCCAACAGCTGAATATTAGATTTGCTACCAACTGATTCAGGGATCAACTCATTTGGACTTAAGATCAATCTGTTCAGTCTGTCTTCCAGAACACTGGATTCCCCCGGGATGTGCATTGCAATGAGAAAGCAGTTTGAAGAATTGCCATTCCCAAACCCTCATAGCCTTTCTGCATAAGAGGTATGAACGCCACCCCACCCCCCACTTGCTGATGTATCAAACCACCGACATGTCTGTCAAAACTGCAATTGTTCCCAGAAAAAGCCAGCCCTGAAAGGCTTGCAATGTGAGAAGGACTGCCCTCATCTCTGGTACATTTATTTGCAATTTGGTCTCGGTCATGTACCACATGCCTTGGACCATCTTTCCCTGAAAATGCCCCCACCCCAATAGGTAGGTGTCTGTGGTCGCTGTGGCCACAGAAGGGGGAAAATTAAAGGTCTGCAGAGATGGAGGTTGTCTGTAAGGATCCAGCACTGCACATGACGCCTGCCAACTGGAGTGAGACTGACTGGGGTTGACAACTGATGGCACCGAATAGACCATTGTACCACTAGGGTCCACTGGAGAACTCGTGTAAACAACCTGGCTGGGGGCACTAAAAGAATGGCAGCTGACCTGGATCCTAGGGCCATGAGGACCAGTCAAGCAGGTGGAGTCGGGGTGTCTAGCAAAAGTTGAACCTGCTGTCTCAACGCTCTTATTGTCTGGGGGGGGGGCTGATATCTGTGTGATTGTGTTCAACTGCATCCCTATGAATTCGATATCCTGTACAAGAATCATCTTGGATTTCACCATTTTCACTGTTTGATTCCCAGGCAAAGGAAGAGGTGCAACATACACTGAATAGCCTGAAGTAGTTGATGCTTTGTGGGTGCCGTTAGGAGCCAATCATCCAGGTAAGGAAACACCTGGAATCCTTGCAGATGGAAGTGAGCTGCAACCACTGCCATGCATCTGGTGAACACCCGGAGGGCAGTGGTGAGGCCAAAGGGCAGTGCTCTGAACTGGTAATGATGGTCTCCCAGCCTGAAGCACAGATATCTCCTGGAGCGCCTGTCTATTTTGATATGGTAGTACGTGTCCTGGAGATCTACACAGCACAACCAGTCATCCATGCACAGAAGTGGCAGAATAGACTGTACCATAACCATGCAAAACTTCAACTTCTTTACAAATAAATTCAGACTGCTCAGATCTCTCTGAAGGTACATGAAGTGTATCAAGTAATTCAATGCTCTCAGCATAAAAGTAGCTGAGGCATACACACCTTTCCCGTGCCTGTCTTTAGCACTAAAAAGAAGAACGAGTAAGTTCTGCATCCTAGTTGTTCGGTTGGGACCTGCTGGATGCCTCTTTTTCCCAGAAATTTTTGAACTTCTAAAAGGGCACTCTCCATCTGACTGGGTGGCACATCTGGGAGATACTTCTCGAACTGGGAGGAAGAAGGGTAAAGGGAATATAGTAAGATCTGGAAATTATATTTAACACCCAGGTGTCATTTGTTATGTTTGTCCAGGCTTCAGGATGTAACGAAAATCTCCCCCTGACTGCCTCCAGAGTTGGACAGCCAGGCAACACTTCAGGAGCGCTGAAAGGGCCTGTTAGAGAAAAGTTCCCTGAAGCCCTGGTTTTGTGGACCCCCTCTCCCCCTGAGGTGGCATCTACCATTGAATCCTCTCCCTCAAGAAGAGGATTCATCTTCTGAATCAGGAAAAGGCCCTTGGGAATTACGGAACCACATCTTCCCACTCTGTTGGTTCCTGGAGAAGGTCCATTGGGGGAAAGAAAACTTGATCCCTATGGCAGATAAGGTCTTGCCTTCCTGTTCGCTGCAGGTAAGAGTCTCTTTTACTGACGGTCCAAACAAGGAGAAACTGTTAAAGGGGGCATTAATGAATGATGCCTTAAAGGGGTCTGCAAACCCCCACAGTCTCATCCAGGCATGTCTCCTGCCACAGCGTGGGAGATTAACCTCATCGAGGAGTTAGCAATGGAGGCCATAATAGTCAGTTGGAGGAAAACCTAGATTTCCTTAATTGGATCTCTCTGAAGGTGTGTGAAGTGTGACAAGTAATTTAATGCTCTCATTGTAAAAGTAACTGAGGCATACACGTGCTTCCTATGGCTGTCCAAAGCCTGAGTGTCTTTTTTCAGGGGGGGGGGTGAACACTGGAGCTCTGTTCGGCGAGCTCCTTCTTGGTGGCTGCCAACATCAAAATGGGATCAACCAGGACACCTTTACTCCAAAAAGGGTGGTCCTTAGGGGGACTAAGATATTGGTCCGCACGTTTAGGAACTGGCGATAAGGTCAATGAGCTGGTCCACTGGGAGGGTCACCCAGGATGTAGATGATCCTGTCTTGAATGCCTCCAGGAACACTGACTCCTCTGAGGAAGGGGGTTTAGAGGACAAGCCACCCTTTTACTTCAGAATTTCTAAGATATCCCCTAAAGGAAATATCATTACAGGAGATCGAGTGGACCCTTCCCCTTCATCAAAATTGGTGTCCTCTGTCAATGACTCCAAAGGGGAGTCCAGGTGTTTCCAACTGTACCGGCACTTCTGCGGAACCTCCTCTGCAGGGTACCCAGGGGAGGGAGACTCTGAAGACCGGGGGACCCCTTGCTGAGGGGTAGGCTGGAGGCTCTCTGAGAGGGGTTGACCATTATTCAGATGGATGAGAGCAAAACCCTGATCCACAGGAGATTGGGGAGGGGCTGATGGAAAAGTGACCATGTCTCAAGGTGTAGAAAATGCCCTCTATGCCACCTGGAAGGCTGACGATGCCCCTCCCCACCCCAGGAACCAAAGTTGCCAAGGGAGAAAAGGATGAGGTCATCCTGGATCCGAGAACTCTAGAAGGCACTGGCCCTGAGCTGTCGAAGGACGAGGCCCCCAGGGAAAGGGATGACTCCAAAAAATGCTGCGCCGACACCAACCCCAAGGGCCCAGCACTGACATCTTGGATGCAGGACCCACTCCACTCTGAAGGAATCAGGGCCAAACCGGTCAGGGTTACTGTCAGAGTTGAGGAAAGCGATATTCCACGGTCTGACACCAGTCCACTTAGGAGTGTCAGGCCTTCCGAGGCCAAAGATCGGATCGGAGGAGGAGGTTGTGGTATCGGGGTCAGAGGTCTGACGGATCCAGTATGGGTCGGAGATGCCAAAATCCCAGGCTGGATATGGGATTTGAGAAAACTCTTCATCATCCGATCCATATTGGAGTGGGACAGCTGAGAGGATCAAGAGAAACAGAAGAACAGATCGAACTAACCGGCGACATGCTGGACCAGACACAGTCTGGACAGGTGAGGAAGAGTTACTCCATCGCAGAGTATGGCTCTGCGACCTCCGATCCAGGCAAGTCTGACCCAGAGACCACTCTGGTGATGAAGAGCAGTGAATCTGCATGGTCTCCAGAGGTTCTGAATGACTGCTCAGACCCGAGGTCTGAGGATCCGACAGAGAGGTTGGCTTGGCCGACACCAGCTCCACTGGATCTGAAGGCCCTCTCGAGAACTGAGAGCATGAGGGATCCAAGAACAATGGATCAGACAGCCTTCTGCACTTCTCAGGAGCAGAAGCCATTGTTCCCAGGATAATAGAGGGGCATGCTTCTTCGGGACAAGGGTCTGGGCTCCAGATGTCAGACAAAGACCTCTCAAGATAAGTTTATTGTGCCGGTCAGTGACAGCTCAGGGACTGAAGGCTGAGCAGATATCACATGGCATCTCCAAGTGCCATGGATTCAGGCAATACATGCACCACTTGTAGGCATCAGACTGGGGAATCTTATACCCACAAGAGGCACACCTCTTAAAACCAGATGGTCTATCAGGCTTGTCGGACATGCTAGAGAGATAGCACACACACACACACACACACACACACACACACACACACACACACACACACAACTCAAATGCACACTATAAGCTATACACTAAACCAACTAGAAACTGAAAGATGCATGGAATTTTTTTTTTTAATAGTGAAAGCGAAAGAGAAAGAAAACCAGGGACATAGAGGGGAGAGGTGGAAGGCGGGAAATTCGTGCTTCTGGGGCTTTGGAATTTTGAGCTTTCGGCTTTATAATCTCAGGATTCTGAAATTCGATATTTCAGAATTTTAAGATTATAAAGTATTCCCACATTATGTGTGTATATATATATATATATATATATATATATATATATATATATATAAATATATAAAAATATATATAATTAGTGAGATAGGCTTATGATTGCCTCAGTCTTTCCTGTCCTGTTTCCCTTATGTAGTATAACCACGTTCACTTCTGTGGATGGGAGGAGGAAGTTGGTTCCCATTTCTGACTCTAATTTAAACACCTTCACAGAGATCCTCCTTTAGGGCTTGACAAGACTCCATAAAAAAGAACATCTTTTCACAAAGCCTTCCCTGAGCTCATGAACAACACTGGCTTACCAATATTTTCTATGGATAATATTCTGCCTAAAAAAAATGTTATCCTAATCATTAATTCATTGTCACATCCATAACTGATTACGTCTACCATTCTCTTCTACCCGCCACTCTCTTTTAAGGTAAACGAATCTTGGTAATTATCCTTAATAATGTCACCAGTTTTCTTCCTTGCTTTAGTCCTCTTCCCTTGCATACCCTTTAATGTACTAGATGCATCTTTTTCAGATGGAGGTCAACATTCTTTCTGCCTTCTCACCATTCACCAAAAACATTCTATTTAATTTCTTTCCAAACAATCCTGTTTCTTTTCCCTTGCCATCTACCTTTAGCACCTCAATCCACTTCCATAATGTAATTTTTGCCCTGGTCTCTACTTCCTTTGCTCTGCAACTCTATTATCCACATCTCCAGTTATGCATTCACTCTTCTCTCCCTGTCCTCCAGTTCCCCTCCCTTTCCACAAACTCCACCTTCTCAATAATAACTTAATCATATACTAATAAAGGCATCCCATTTATCTTTTTGTTTTAGTCCTCAACATGAGCTCTTTCACCATAGTTCTCATAATCTGCATCTGAGGTTCTGAGTATTATGCCAATTCATTTCATCTGCATCCCTTCTTTCTTCACCTCAGGCATTAGTTTCCATATACGCTGAAACATACACCCATGATCTGACAAGCATCTGTCACCTATTTTATTGAAACTGAACTGACTTATCCAGCATCTTCCCAATTAATAAGCCATCCAATCCTCTACTTCATTTGCTTCTACTCATTGAAAAATATACACCCTCTTCTTCATGCTGCTTCACTAATACTCTTCCCCTCCTCCTCCTTTCAACAGATCTGCATTAATGTTGTGGAAACATCCTCTCTCCCCATAGAATCCACCTTGTCAGAATCAATAACCATGAAGTTCCTAGCTACAACTTCATATATTTTCCTAAACTACAATTTTCCCATTTTCTTATGACCGCCAACAAATATATTACATCTCTGTCTTCTCAACCTTCCACACTAAACTATCTACTTTTGTTATCATTAAAGCACAATATCCAGCCTTGTTTTCTTGCATCCTAATCAACTTCCTTTTATTCTCCCTTAACAAGGTGAAAATGTCCACATTAACCCAATCGGTTCCCCACCATCAAATACTTTTCCACATACTTTCAAAATGTATTTTTGCCAGAGTTTTGCTTCTGTATCCACTTCTGAATTAAAGCTCTTTGATTGGTTTTGACTCCCCCATTTCATTATTATTTTTCTCCACTTCGCTTTTCAACTTACTCTGTGCATATGCAGCTAAGTTTTTCATCCAAGCATTAATACAATGAGACAGAAATGGCAGCCCTCACCCAAAAGGGAACAGCAATCACACACCTTCTTCCATTCTAATCCTTTGTGTTTTCTTCCCTTAGGATTCCCCTTACCTTCATGGTTTCTTCTGTAAGTAGCTACTGTGCTCCATTTCCATCCATCCTCTCCCCAAGTCCTATACAACTGCCCCGATGTTATATCCTTATCAATGTCAATCTCAATCACTCTGTCTTTCAGCAAACCTGGTTTTTCACCCCCTTTACTATTATCCATGTTACTTTCTCCTTTACCTATTTTGTCTCCTTCAAGGTAACATCTCATGTATCTAGAAATTCATCAACTTACAATTATTACTAGCAGTACTGTTATGTTAAGATAAACGCACAATATAAAATATTTATTAAAAAAGTCAAACTACCTTTGTTGGAAACTATATATGTGCATTCTTTTTTTAAACAATAATTATATATCCTCAGCCCTCTTTTTGGATCTTTCCAAGGCATTCGATATGGTTGATCACCAACTTTTAATCCACACCCTGCAAACATTCTGTCTAGATACTGGAGCCCATCAATGGTTTCAATCCTACCTGAATGGTCGACAACAGGCTGTCCTCTGGTAGAACAAACTCTCTAACCTTCTACCCAACACCCTTGGAGTACCACAAGGCTCTATACTAGGGCCCTTGCTGTTCTCCATCTTCATTAACGACCTTTATACTGTCATCCCAAAAGTCAGCTGTATCCAATATGCTGATGACTCTACTCTGATTTGCTCAGCCACATCTCCAGTAGAATTATGTTCAGCTACCCAGACCACCTTTAATACAATAGAAAACTGGCTTTCTGAACATAGTCTGACCCTAAATCCCAAAAAAACTAAAATGCTGTTATTTTTACCAACACGTAGGTCTACCGCTTTCACCTTTACCATAAAATCAAATGATGGCACAATAATCTTCCCTGACCCATCTACAAAACTATTAGGTGTCATCATAGACAATCTAAAATGTGACCTATATGTTAACCAAACTATCAAAACCATCAATAAAAATCTAGGGTCAATTTACAGAATAAAAGCCTTCCTATCCCCTCCAGCTAAAATTGCCATAGCTCACTCTCACCTTCTTTCAACCCTTCTGTATGCATCCCCTCTACTCTCGAATTTAAACAAGACTGTCAAACTCTCAATTTGCTACAACCACATTGCCAGGTTTGCCACTGGGCTGCCTTTTATGACACATCATTGCATCAATCTAAATCAGCTTGGGTGGCTTGAACTACCTAGCCTAATCCAGTATAACCAACTGATTATGGCCTATAAAATCCTCTATAATCCGGACAATACTCCTGCACTTAAAACTATTATCACCCCCTATAACAATCCTAGACCGCTTCGATCCTCTAACAAACTACTAATTCAGACTAGCAAAATTAATAACACAGCTGGTGATTCTCTCTTTGCAAACTCTGTAAGTAGATCATGGAACTCTCTTCCAGCTGATATTACCTTACTTTCCACCTTAGGTCAATTTAAAACTAGACTCAAACAACATTTGTCACTTAACTGGCTATGTCAATGTATCAAGCCTGGCTAACTCTCTAGAATGTGTAAAAATCTGTTAACCAGTTTACTGTGTAATTTAATTTAATCCTGACTTGCGCTCAGGATTAACTGTAACCTGTGGAACTTGTTTAACTTGCTTACTTATGTAATCTCTGTAAATAGTCTGTTTGTAATATGCAATGCTGGTATTATGTAATGCTGTATCTGCTTACCCTTGGAGCTTTTCTCCCCGGGCCTCCGCTGAAAATGGACATGCATCCAGTTGGACTATGGTCAACAAATGTAAAATAAAATAAATAAATAAAATAAACACCTTTATTAGATTATCACTTAAAAAAAAAAAAAAAATATATATATATATATATATATATATATATATATATATATATATATATATATATATATGACATAAATATACAAAATACAGCAGATTATATTAACACATTCTCAGTTACAAACATAATACATCACACATATTCTTTTGTATAACTATCATCAGTCCAACATTAAAATAACAAAACACCTCTCCAATGTTGTGTTTACATTATGGTCTAAAATCCAGTTGTACCTTAGGTACCTGAATGATGTTTTTATTGTTTGGAAAGGGGATGTTGAAGAATTGGAGGTGTTTACAGCCTATATTAATGGCACAACCAATTTTTTAGAGTTTACATACCAACTTAACTTGGTTTCCATATCTTTTCTTGATGTCTTAGTCATTAAAAATATTGAGAGTAGTACATCTGAATCAACTATTTTTAACAAGAAGACATACTCTAACGGCTTTCTCCATTACGATAGCCAACATCCATTTCGGCAGAAGAAAAATATTGTGAGGAGGGAGTTGTTTAGGCTGAGTAGACTTACTTCTGAGGACCAGGTTTTCAACACTGGCCCCCTACTTTTAGAGCATTTGATCTTATGATCAAATTGGGGCCGAATCCTGGGTTTGTTTACAAAAAACAGTTTTAACTTAAAGACAATACCTGAAATAAATTAAAGCAGAGGTGTAAATTCTACCAAGAAACTGGGTATGAGGCACTGTGGGGTATGTAAACAATGCAGATTTATATTGCAAGGTACCTATTATTGGTAATTGGCTTCTCCAGACTGATTTCACTTACAGGGAGTTGTGACCAACACCAAAGGGGTAGTGTATTTGACTCTTTGTGCCACCTGTCCTGCATTCTATGTAAGTAAGACCGAGTGGCCCCTTAGTAAAAGGATTTATCAGCACACCTACGCTATATGTACAAAAGAGAGTTGAAATGCATTATACAAACATTCTATGGTCTGTAATGACTTTAGAAAATTTTCTTTTTATGTACTGGAAGAGGTTCCCCCCTAATAAGGTGGGAGAATGGGGGCTTTCTTTGGAAAGGGAACTTTATTGGCAGATTATTCTTAATGCTGCAAATACCCCAGGTATTATTATTATTTCCATAGGACATGTTTTGAAGATGAAATTAAATGAAATGAAATGTTTTAACTAACAATGTTATTTATTAGTTTTTATTACAGTTAATATTAAATTATTGAACTAAGTTGTTTTTAAAGGTACACTGCTCTTTAAATTTGCTTCTTGTTTTTGACACCCTAATTTGTATTTAACAACAGGAAATAGGTTCATAGGTAGGTACTAGGCTATCTGCCCGAGGGCATTTATAAGCCTAGCCAGAGTGTCGGCCGCTCATTGATTAATTAACTGAGCCTCTGTCAAGCAGAGCCAATGAAGTGATCCCAGGGGTGTACTTTGTTACCCATCCACTTGTCAAGGCTGGTCTTTAAGAGTGTTAGTGAGGGGCTCTGCCTAATGTAGTCAGGAATTTTGTTCCAAAGCATGGGGAGTCTCTGTGACAGGAATCTATCCCTCCAGCATGTTCTATTTATTGTTGTGGTGAGATTTAGCTCACTAGAGCTCGTGGCTCGCAGTGACTTGGATTTCTTTAGTGTGGAGCATGTCCATCAATTCTGAGTTGGACATGGCTTTGTACGTCAGGCAGAGATCACCTCTGAGTAAGCGATACGCCACTGAGTACAGCTGGAGTTTTTTCAGTCGGGCTGCATAGGACATATGTTTGAGGCCAGTAATCCTCTTGGTGAGGTGTTTTTGTGGTCTTTCAAGCTGTTGGAAGTGTCTTGTGAGGTACATCCCAAATGGGGCATTGTACTCTATGATGGGTCTGATGAGTAGAGGGGCACTATAACCTATTTATTTCTAGATGCGAACCCCTTAGTAATTAGATGGGCCACATAGAAGGATTTCCTAACTACTTTGGAAATATGATTGTCAAAGGAGAGATTACTATCTACTTGAGTCCCCAAGATCTATTATTACCTCTTCTGTATTAAGGGGTCTGCCGCCTATGTAGTAATTCGTGGGTGTTTTGTTTTTCCCAAATGGGACGACTATGCATTTTTTGGCATTTAGCTTGAGGCCATGAATTTGACACCAGATGTCTGTCTCAGTAAGGCCTTTTTGGAGGATGTCCGTGTCAGCCGGAGAGTCAATTATGGCTCCCAGTGTGCAGTCATCGGTGAACTTGGTTAGCCATAGTCCTCCTGTGTTTGTCTGTACTTCTGAAAAATATATGCCGAATAGTAGGGGTCCCAGAACTGAGCCTTGCGGGACACCACTTGTGACTGGTTTAGAGTCAGACCTGGAGCCCGCTATTCTTACCGTGTGAATTCTGTCTGTAAGCCAGTTGGCAGCCCATCTTGTGATGTAGGGGTTTATGTTTAGGCTGGTGAGTTTTTCTATAATACCCGAGTGAGGAATAGTGTCAAATGCCTTGGCGAGATCAAGGTAGGCTGTGTGAACCATCTTTCCCTCGTCTATGGCCTTGGTAACTGTCTCGAAGAAGTCAACCAGGTTTAGTAGGCATGATCTGCCCTTAAAGACGAACTGGGTCGGGTCAAGTGTTTGGAGGTTCCCAATGTCTTTGTTAATGGGTTCCATGATGATGCGCTCCATAGCCTTGCAGACCAGGCTAGTCAGGCTTATGGGGCGATAGTTACCAAGGTCAGTTGTGGCCCCTCCTTTGTGGAGTGGAATAACCATTGCTGTGCGCCATTCTATGGGCACGTAGCCTGTGGAGAGGCTGAGGTTGAACAGCATGTTTAGGTGGGGGGTTAGTTCGTTTTGTAGTTCATGCAAGACGCAGCCTGGGACACCATCTGGCCCCATTGATGCTGTGTTTTTGGCTTCTGAAAGGGCGGTTTTCACCTGTGCTTCTATGATTTCTGGGACACTACACTTTTCCGGTATTGTTGTGGGCCCTTTTGAAGGTGAGAGAGAGGTGAAGTTTGCACTGAATCTGTCAGTATGTTGGCAATATCAATAGGTTCAGTATAATTGTGTGCTATTTTGCACTATCTCAGAGCATATCTACGAGTTGCCACTTAGATTCTTGACATAGCTAAAGAAGGCTTTGTGGTTATCTTTTGAATCTTTGGCTATTTTTCTTTCGAAGTTAGCCTTGGATGATTTTATGAGGGACCTTAGTTTCTTACTGATACTGATCAGGGATGTCTTTCCTTCTTGGGATTTGCTTTTTTCTGAACTAGTTTCCTCCTTTTGTTGTATAACCTGTTTATGGCAGGGGTCCACCAGACTTGTTTCCATCTCTTAGGGGAGTGAGTCTTGGTTTTGCTAGGGATGGCACGATCCATGCATCCTTGTAGGTGCTCATAGAGTGCAATTGTAAAGGATTCTGCATCTTGGGCAGTGTTAACCTTTAGCATGGGGGCTGTGAAACTTACCACCTCTGCCTTAAGTAAAGTGAAGGGGGTGGTGATGGGGTGTGGACATTCGGGGTGATTAGTTTATGGTCTGATCTAACCAGTGACGGGTTGACCTCTGGTACGGAGCACCTGTCACCCATGTAGGTGATGACCAGGTCCAATATGTTGCGGCCTCTGGTAGGGGAGTTTACCAGCTGATCCAGGGCATTTGAGTTGATAAATTCCAGGAAGCGCTGAGCCTGGGAATTTGTACTCAAGTAGTTTTCCCAGTTCATGGTAGGGTAATTGAAATCTCCCAAGATCAGGGTGTTCAGTAGGACCTTCATGTTTTCCAGTGTCTCCAGAAAGGCGGAGTGGTGGTCCCGGGTCATGGAGGGTGATCTGTAGCAGGCCACAATTTGCACTGCAGATTTGACCGATGTTAGTTGCACATAGATGATCTCAGAGGTATCATGCTGCGCCACTAACCTAGAGGTGTGGGTATCCTTGATGAATATGGATACACCCCCTCCTTTTGTGTTTTGGACCATGTTCTGTGGCCAAAATGTGTGGTATGAGTTGTACAGCCCAGTAGTGCTCTTTGGAGCCTTGAACCAGGTTTCAGTTACTGCACAGATGTCGACGTTCTCCATACTTAGGAGTGCTTTGAGCGCATGCATTTTGAGATTTAAACTCCTGGCGTTGAGTAGCATAACCCTCAATTTTTTACTTGTTCTGTTTAAGGAGGTGGGTTTGAATTTTGAGCCTTGCCTAAAAAAGGCACTAAGGGGGCAGCAAGAGCCTTGGCCAGTATTCGAAAGCTAAGGGGTGTCAGGTGCAAGCCGTCTCTTGCAAAGCAACGTGGTTTGTTGAGTATGTCATCCCACGCTGACAGACACTGGATCCCCTTTGAATGACACCAGAAGCTTAGCCAATTGTTGAAATTGATCATTTTTTCTTTATACTGAGGCATCATTCTAGGTGAGGGCAGGATGCTACTCAGGGTCAGGGTCATACCCGCCTGGGCTAGATGATCAGAGAGCTCTTCCATGTCTCTTTTCATGTAGTCCAGTGAGGTACGGCTCAGGTCATTCACACCAACATGAACAATGACAGTCATATTTGTACTTGTTCTGGAGTGTCCTGAGTGCTTGTGTTATGTGGCAGATTCTGGCTCCCGACAGGCAGCTAACAGTAACCTTCTCCTTGTTCAGCCTAGTGAGTGGGGCATTAGTGTGCCTGACTACTGAGTCACCTATTACTAGTGTGTTAGGTATATTATTTCGCCCTAAGGGCTGTGATTGTGCGGCACACTGATTTTGTGTTTTATGTGTTGTCTGGTTTGTGACGGGAGGTGCAGGTTTTGTGGGCGTCTGCTTTGGAGCTCTCCGATGCTTTTGCAGGTTTTTATTTAGAGCCTCCGAGTATGATTTTGTGTATTTATGTGTATCTTTTGCCAGTGCTGGTTTAGTAGGTCTATGTGAGGCTGGAGGTGTGGTGCAAGTGTTAACCTTCTCCTCATGACTGTCTGTTCCAGTCTTGGGTGGAGATACCTTAGCCTCCAGTTTGGCTGTATAATTGCATCTCTCACATATGTTAGTGTTTTGTGGTAGGAGGAAAGGTCTGTGTGTACATGAGGCAGTTGTAACACTGCCTCAGGATACCCAGATTCACCAGCTGGACTGGAGAGTACACCTGAAGTTGCCTTTTGGTCATGCCTGAATAGTAGGGTGAGCTGCTTAGTCGCTTGGTTGGTGAGGGGTGGATAAAGAGCCTTGCCCTGCTGGGCAGTCAAGTGTCGGGGTATATTAGTGCTTGCTATTAGGTCTGAGCAAGTGCTGGACTGTAGGATGCTTTTTGAGTGCTTAGGCTGAGAGTTAGACTAGTTTCAAGTGAAAAACTGAAGAGAAGACTTAGTGGAGGTGGGAATAATTTAACCCTAGCTAACCGGTGCTGCCTGGCGCACAAAACCATGCAACGCGTTTTTTAAACTACTAACTTCTGGACTGGAACCACTCCTCCAGGGACAGATGGCTGCTCAAAGTTCCCCTCTCTCACAGGTGAACAGAGAAACTTCCCTCTATCCAAGTAAGGTATGGGCAACTCAGACAGCACTAGCCTGAAAACTGGACTATACTAGCTTAGAAACGCGGGAAGCAAGAAATTTATCTTTTCAAAAAAAATAAATAAATAAGGCAAAAACAGTAAAAAGTACACTTAAAACAGCTTTAAACGACTACAATGATCAGAAAAGGCTTTCACACTTTAGTGTGTAGCTTACAACAGTTAAACAATTTATTTAAACAAAAAACATTTTAAAAGTGCAGGCAGTCAAGTACAATATGTGAAAAAAAAAAACAAGCTTTTAAATCACAATAAGTGCTGGAAAATCAGCGTTTAGGCGGAAAACAGTTAAGTACAGCAAGAAAATACAGAAAAAGTACAGTTTTGTACCTACCATAAATGTAGATGTTAGAGGATCCACATTGCTGCAGTCCTAACACTTGGGTAGTCCGCTGTCCCAGTCGGCCCGAATACCAAAGTATATGGCTGACGTCGGTCAAGGCGCATTAGTCTGACGTCAGGACGTCAGGGTACAAATGCGCATGACCGACGTCATATCCTCAGTCTTTTCTTGCCCCAGATGTCAGAAGACCCTAAAAAGATAAGGCCAAAACCAAAAACACCAAACACTCCTGCACCAAATATATGTACAATATATACAAAATTACAAGAATATAACCTCACCCACACAACCACCCCTAAACACAGAGGGGAAGGAGGGAGGGTAAATTGGACTGCAGCAATGTGGATCCTCGAACATCTACATTTATGGTAGGTACAAAACTGTACTATGTTCTTCATTCCACATTGCTGCAGTCCTAACACTTGGGTAGAATCCCAAAGCAGAGGTAAGGGAGGCTGGCAAATCATAAAGAAGCAGGAGCTGTCAACATGCCTTGCAAAATAGCTGTGGCAAAACCAGCCCTAGATTTAGAGTAGAGAGGAAGGTGGTAATGCTTAGAGAAAGTATGCACTGAACTCCAAGTAGCTGCCTCCAAAATATCCTTAGTTGCCACCCCCCTTAGAAATGCTGTTGAAGTGGCAGTAGCCCTAGTGGAATGAGGCCTAATCCCAGCTGGAATCTCCTTGCCATGATGGGAATAACAAAATGCAATGCAAAACCCAATCCACTTAGAAATAGTTTGTTTTGACACAGGCTTGCCCTGAGAACTCAAAGCAAAAGAAACAAACAACTGCTGAGACTGCCTAAAATCCTTAGTCCTGCTTAAATAATAACGCAACTGCCTGTGTACATCTAAAGTGTGCAAAATCTTTTCCCCATTATTTTGGGGATCTGCATAGAAAGTAGGCAAATGAATAGTTTGGTTTAAAGCCACACTAGAAACCACCTTAGGCATAAAGGAAGGATTAGTACGTAATGATACCCTATCCTTATGGAAAATCAAAAGGCTCAACCGCCATAAGGGCCTGCAATTCAGAAACCCTTCTTGCAGAAGTAATGGCCAACAAAAAGCAGTCTTCCATGACAAGTATTTCAATTCAGCAGTAGCCAAGCAGGCTCAAAAGGTTGTAGAGTAAGTTTCTCCAACACAAAATTGAGATCCCAAGCAGGAGTAGGAGCTCTACGTGGGGGTCTTATATTCTTTGCCCCTCTAAGAAATTGCTTGAACAAAGGATGCGAAAACAATGGTGGGTCACAATCATAGTGAGCTGAAATTGCTGCAGCATGAATCTTAATGGAAGAGAAAGACAAACCTTTGTCCAATAACTCAGTAAGATATTGAAGAGCCACACTCAAATTAGGCTCAGAAATCTCCAAATTCTTTGCTGCACTCCAAAATAAAAATCTCTTCCATTTTTCTGCGTACACTTTCCTTGTACTAGGTCTTCTGGCTTCCATAATCACATTTAAAACTTGTTGAGGAAGTTGAGACCTGCTGTGTTTCAAAACAGAATATGCCAGGCTGTTAGATGAAGAGAGTGAAGCTTGACATTGAGTAGATGACCGTCCCTCTGAGACAACAGGTGCGGAATCAAAGGTAAAGGCCATGGAGGCTTCCTTACCAGACTCCTCAGTAATGGGTACCAGTGTTGCCGAGGCCAATCTGGAGCTATTAAAATCATCCTTGGCTTGTCTTGTCTGACCTTTAGGAGCACCTTTGGGAGAAGAGGCAGAGGTGTAAAGGCATACACATGAAGATTTTTCCAACTGAAAGAAAGAGCATCCACTTTCCAAGCTGTGTGATGAAACCTTTTTGTGCAAAACTTTGGCAGCTGGCGGTTTAGTGGAGAAGCGAACAGATCTATGTCTGGAGTTCCCCATGACACTGTCAATTTCCGAAATACATGAAGATCCAGTTTCCACTCGTGGGGATCCATGATTTGTCTGCTTAACACATCTGCTAAGGAGTTCTGTGCTCCCGGCAGAAACCTTGCCTGAAGAGTTAGTTGCAAGCTGAGCGCAGTCTCCCATAAAATCATTGCTTGCCTGCATAACGTGTAAGAATGTGTTCCCCCTTGTTTGTTGATGTACCACATGACAGTTGTGTTGTCTGTTAGAATCAACACCTGCCCTGGAAGAAGTAACTCCTTGAAAGCCATTAATGCAAACTGGACTGCTAACATCTCCTTCATGTTGATATGTAGATGCTGCAGTCTGGCAGGCCACTTGTCTTGTATCCACTTTCCATTCAGATGAGCTCCCCAAGCTATGTCTGAGGCATCTGTCATTAGAATCTGACTCGCCTCTGGCCGGGTCACAGAGAGTCCCTTGTTTAGGTGACATTCCTGAGCCCACCACAAAAATTCCTTTTGAATGCAAGGTATTATTTGAATGACAGTGTCCAATTCCTGGCAGTGCTGTGTCCATACATTTTTGAGATACCATTGCAGCTTCCTCATATGCAGTTTGGCATTGGGAAGCACCAGAATACAAGATGCCATGAACCCTAAGGCTTGAAGGACTGTCCTTGCAGTCAGCCCGGACTGAAGAGATAGTTGATGGAAGTAAATGGAAAGATTCTTTTGTTTGTCCGGGGTTAAAAAGGCCATCTGGGTTGCTGTATTCAGTCTCACACCCAGAAAGCACATGTCTTGAGAGGGTACTAGACTGGACTTTATTTCGTTCACAGAATACCCTAGGCATCTTAGCACTGCTATCACATATTCCAAATGCTGTAAAAGGTCTTCCTTTTCTTGAGCCAGAATCAGGCAGTCGTCCAAGTAAGGATAGATTTGTATTCCTTTTAGCCTGAAGTAAGCTATCACTGGAGCCAGAACCTTTGTGAATACTCTGGGTGCAGTAGATAAGCCAAAGGGCAATGCAGAGAACTGATAATGGGAAGTCCCAGCTCGAAAACGCAGATACTTCCTGCAACTTAGTCTGATAGGCACATGAAGGTAAGCCTCCTTGAGATCTAAAGTTACCATCCAGTGATCTTTGCCCAGCAGAGGTAAAAGCTGTTGTAACGTCAACATTTTGAACTTGGGAATTTCCAGATAAGTGTTGAGGATAGATAAATCCAAAATTGGTCTCCACGTGTTCCCCTTCTTTGGTACTAGGAACAGGCGAGAATAAAATCCTAGGCCCCTTTCTGGCACAGGAACCGGCTGAATGGCCCCTATTTGGAGTAACAGAGAAATTTGCTTGTGAGCCTCTTTTCTTTGTAGAGGAGGAATGTCTGGCATGCCTTTGAAAGGAGGCAAGGCATGGAAATAAAACCTGTAACCGTGGTGAATGATATCCAATACCCATCTGTCTTGGGTAATTAAATTCCAATTTTCTTTGAAAAGGGCCAGCCTTCCTCCCAAAGGTGCTGCCAGACGAGAAAGTACTGGCAGCTGAAAAGGCAGGTCATTGGGTCTGTTTATGAAAGGACTGACCCCTGCCCTCACCAGAAGACTGAGCAGGTGAACTCCCTGTTCTAGGCCTAAAAGAACCTTGAGCTCTGCCCCTACCACGTCTAGACCTACCCCTAGACTGGGAATCATAAGCAGGATATGTCCATCCCTTAGTAGGCCAATTTCTACTAAACTTCGGAGGCTGAACCTGCAAAAAATCTTTAACAGTCTGCATAGACTTAGCCTTGTCCTCCATTTTCTTTAAAACTGCTTCCACAGGCGAACCAAACAACACGTCAGACTGTAACGGAGCATCCAAAATCCTTGTCTTAACATGCTCAGCTAAATTCTGATCCCTCAGCCAGGCGTGCCTACGAAGAACAGAACCAGTGGCAGCCACCCTCGAAGAGGCCTGCACAGCATCAAAACCACATTGCAAGGAATGCTTACCCACCTGTTCAGACACATGAACTAAATCCTGCAACTCTTTACACTCAATACCTTCCGCCAGAGCATCCACCTTAGACTTCAATTGTGAAAGGAGATAATTTTGATATTTTAACATGTGAAACTGGCAATTCAACGCCCTCATGGCTAAAGTGGAAGAAGTATACACTTTCTTTCCCCATCTATCCAAAGCCCTTGCCTCTTTATCAGGAGGAACAGGATTTTTAACAACAGAAGCCTTAACACCTTTAGGCCCCTGAGAAACAGTTTCCGGGTCTGCCCTAGGACTCTTAAAAAGATACTTATGAGCTTCAGGCACCCTATAATACCTATCTGGTTTAACTGGGGCAGGAGGCAAAGAATCAGGGTTCAGGGAAGCCTCTGCAAAAACATCTTCCACCACATCCAGAACAGGAGGTATAGCTAAAGGCCTATGCTGGGGTAAAAACAAAAATTCCCTAAGCCTCTTCCTGGAATCAGAGAAATCTTGACCTTCCCATTTAAAATGCTCCCTCATGGAATGAAGAGTCTCTGAAAAAGAAAAATCCTCAGGAGGAGAAGCCGAAGGAGTAGAATCATCCACATCAGAATCAGAATAAGGAGGATACTCCTGCAAGTCTTCAGCTGAAGACTCTGAAGCCTCCGAACACTGCTCAAAACTCTCAAGCTCAGGTTCCACCCTAAGCCTGTTATCAGGAGGGGGCATAGAACCTCTAATCATAGTAATCAAATCTTCTGCCATTTTAAGCATATGTTTCTTAGGCAAAGATCCTGAAGAACTAGGAGAGACCCCCACTGAAGTTAAACCTGGCCTGCCTCTCAAAGAAGCCTTGGAAACAGAAGGGGAGGGCCTAACCACCTTAGGAAGAGAGGGGAGAACAGCCACCTGAGAAGCCCCTTCAGCCTGGCCTACCTCCTGAGAGGACACATCCTGTAACAGTAAAGTCTCTCCCTGAGACTCCAAAGAAACTTCTGGCAGAACCTCCGGCTCCACTGAGCCTTCTAAAGAACCGACGTCCGGGACTGACGGTTCTTCCAACCTAGGCTTTGCTGCTTTGTCCTTGCGCTTTTTGGACGAAGTGGCCGGAGCATCCAACGGCATTTTATAATTACAACGCTTCTCAAAAACTAACCTGGCACAGTCTAACCTTCTCTTTATAGTGCGTTTGTTAAATCTAGCACAAGAGCGACATCCAACAACGTCGTGCTCAGGCCCTAAACAAGGTATACACAAGGTATGGTAATCCCTATGAGGTATCTGTTTCCCACAAGAAATACAGTTATTCACTTTTTCTGACATCCGGTTAAATACTGAGGCAAGAAAAAACAAAAATATTCCCCAACGGGGTACTTAGCCAACTTTGATTCGGTCTGAAACTCCGACTTCAGAAAATTTCAGAACGCCAACCTGCACTCGCAAAACTGCTTCTGCATCGGACCATGCGGCAAAAAAGACTGAGGATATGACGTCGGTCATGCGCATTTGTACCCTGACGTCCTGACGTCAGACTAATGCGCCTTGACCGACGTCAGCCATATACTTTGGTATTCGGGCCGACTGGGACAGCGGACTACCCAAGTGTTAGGACTGCAGCAATGTGGAATGAAGAACATCTGATACTCAATCACTCCAAAGTCTCTCTTTTAAGCTAGAAGGCTTATATCAGTTTAAGGCTTTCTAGTGCTTTCCAGTAGGTTAGTTACAGGAAAGATGGGAAACAAGCGCAGATGTGGTCTTTTAAACCAGAAAGTTGAAAGAGATTGACAACTTCCTGAATAGTCAATAAACTACAATTCCTGGGCCAAGAACCACTCCTCTTGTGGTAGACAGGCTACCTAGTACTTACCACTCCCACTGTTAAGCTAGAAGGCTGCACTCCAACACAAAGGTATGGGGGGCTCAGAAGCTTACAAACAGTCCTGGATACAGCAAATCTGTACCTGGACTAGACTGGTTATGAGAAAAGTGGTGATTAAGCACAAACATGGGCTTTAAAACCAAAAAGTTGAGAGAGATGGAAAAACTTCCCAAACGGCCAATAAACTACAATTTCTGGGCCAGAACCACTCCTCTTGTGGTAGATAGGCTACCTAGTGCTTACCACGCCCACTGATAAGCTAGAAGGCTTCCCTCCAACACAGAAAGGCTTGCGGGGCTCAGAAGCTTACCAACAGTCCTGGATACAGCAACTCTGTATCTGGACTAGGCTAGTAACAGGAAAGGTGGGAAACAAGCGCAAGTGCGGCTTTTAAACCAGAAAGTTGAAAGAGATGGGAAAAACTGACCAAACGGCCAGTAGCTACAATTTCTGGGCCAGGAACCACTCCTCTTGTGATAGATAGGCTACCTAATGCTTACCACTCCCACTGATAAGCTAGAAGGCTTCCCTCCAACACAGAAAGGCTTGGGGAACTCAGAAGCTTGCAAAGAGTCCTGGATACAGCAAATCTGTACCTGGACTAGACTAGTTACAGAAAAGGTGGGGAGCAAACGCAGGCTTTTAAGCCAGCAAGTTGAAAAAGATGGAAAACTGCCTAAACGGCCAATAAACTACAATTTATGGGCCAAAACACACTCTTCCCGTGGTAGATAGGCTACCTGATGCTTACCACTCCCATTGATAAGCTAGAAGGCTTCCCTCCAACACAGAAAGGCTTGGAGGGGGGGGGGCTCAGAAGCTTACAAAGAGTCCTGGATACAGCAAATCTGTACCTGGACTAGACTAGTAACAGGAAAGGCAGGAAACAAGCACAAACACAGGCTTTTGAATCAGAAGGTTGAAAGAGATGGAAGAGCTTCCCAAACGGCCAATAAACTAATTTCTGAGCCAGAAACCTCTCCTCCTGTGGTAGATACTCTACCTAGTGCTTACCACTCCCACTGATAAGCTAGAAGGCTTCCCTCCAACACAGAAAGGCTTGGGGGGCTCAGGAGCTTACAAACAGTTTTGGATACAGCAAGTCTGTATCTGGACTAGATAAGTTACAGTAAAGGCAGGAAACAAGCTAGGAATTTTTTTTTTTTTTTACAGAAAAGTAGCTAAAACGGCAGTAAATACAATTCAAATGCAGTGCAGGCTAGCACACGTATATTAATAGTACGGCAAATACAGTTTAATTAAATGCAATTAAATTAACAAATTACTAAAAAACAAGTGCAGAAGGCATTAAATTAGAAGGCTACTATCAAGCAGTAATAAGTGCAGAGTAAGAACAACTGAACAGATACAGCCCGCAGAACAGCAATTATTTTTTTTTTTTTTTTTTTTTTTTTGAGGGAGGGAACACAGCAGGATTAAAAGGCTACAGGGATTGTCCTTCTCAAATGCTCTCTTTGCACACAGTAGGAGTGCCTGAAATCAAAATATGATCTCACTGCACTCAGTTGACTGAGCAAATGAGAGAGGCCCAGAAGGAGTATTCAAATACAAACTTACAAGAAGGGCGGGCAGTTTCAAAGCCACCAAGATTAACACAAAGACAAGAACAGGTAGGGTGGGTGGGAGAAACAGTGGAGACACAACAGACAGAAACAGAAACAATACAGCACCACTATAAATAATAGGCAAGTGTATAAATACAACACAGTGCAAGTTACAGTGGCAAAATGTGTACTTATCAGTTTGAAATAGAATTCAACTCTGCACAGCAAGTCTATCAGCATTCCAACAGTTCACCGAAATGCAATCTGTATTGGAATTACAATGAAATACACCTCAGGCAATGACTAATAGCTAAGATGTGGGCTGGCTCTACAACCCCCTCCCTGAAACTAGCCAGAGCTACCCTGAGAAAAAAACACAGTTGAGACACAAGAGACAGAAACAGAAACAATACAGCATCACTACAAATAACAGGCAAGTGTATAAATACAACACAGTGCAAGTTAAAGTGGCAAAATGTGTACTTAGTTTGAAATAGAATCCAACTCTGCACAGCAAGTCTATCAGCTTACCAACAGTTCACCGAAATGCTGCAATTTCTTTACATTATAAAAGTTATGTTAAGTTTAAGAACAAAGGCACTTCGTTTTTTTACAATAAAAGAAGTTGTGGACATTTTTGAAGCAGCATTTTGCTATTTTTATGTTTTCTTAGTACACCTGCTGTGTTTTTGGATTATTTTATGATTACTTGCACTGTCCGGAATGTCACAGATTGATCTGTTTTCTAGAGGGAAAGGGGTGCTAGTGGTTCAGATGAGCCAAAGGACCTTATACAGCTCTTAGAATGTATGGGAATGATGAAGTGCCGTACTGACAATGTTTTTGCAGCATTGAGAAGTTCCAATTTTGCAGCTTGGTGGGACTTAATGGTAGATCTGATGAAGGGTCTAAAGACTACAATACGTATGTTGAGGTTTGCACCACAAACTTACAATGGCAGAAGTGATGAAGAATTGAGGAATAAGCCCAACAAAGGGCTTGGGAAAAAGTTGGACTTAAAACAATGACTCTCCCGCAGGTATAATTTTGATACCATTGCTGTTAATGGGAGTACTTCAGCTGATGACAAGGACCTTACTCTCAGAGCCAAAATGAACAGCTTTGAACAGTTATTGAAAAAGCACCAAGCTCTACAACTGGACAATTTTAATTATTGTATTCAACATGAGCGTGTCCATAAGGGGTTGCGGATTTACAAATAACCAAAAGGGTTAAGTGCAGGATCAGTATTGCAGCATGAGCTTTTTAACAGAACAGGGATAAAACTTATGAAATTGATGGTCAGTGACAATCTTCGACAACTATTGACCCTAGAGCAACAAATTCAATGCATTAAAGAGATTAATAAGGACGTACGGTTTCTGGATTTTACAGTGGAAGTCTACAATATTTTTGACATGTGGAAGACTATAGGCCTATTATCTTTAAAAGAAAGTAAAGGAAAATTCACAGTGATAAGATGGCAGAATAAGACAGTTTACCCAATCATAGTCATAAGAAGAAAAGAGTTTCCTATAAAAAGAGGCTTGACACCAACAGTAATTTCACCAAATTAGATGCTGAAGGGGGTAATGATGACTTTTTGGATGAGTGTTCCCACAGGAGATTGAAGAGACTCAAGGAGAGTAGGAAGGAGGAGCAGAACAGGGCTGGCAGGAGTCCTTCAAGTAGCCAGAGAAGGAACCATTAAAAGAACTTCCACCCCAATCATCAGTTTCGATGGAGGAACTAGATACTTAGGGTTTGGAACATTTATGCTCATTTCAAGGTACTGTTAATGATTCTGGGGGGGTTTAAGGTTTATAATTATGCCTACTTTGACATTACACCAGTTTATTGTGCTCTTTTCAAGAAGGGTTTTAAATTCACACTTCTAACAACTGTAGTGCTGTTGATTTGGTTATTGAGCTAAAACTCTTTACTAGGAAACTCAACCTTGAATGTTTGCTTGCAACCAGGGCTACTGTTAAACAAGGTGGAGGGTTGTGAAGAACTAGTACTTTCAATACTCCTATGTTAACCCCTATTCCTCTCTTCAGAAGATTATGTGAGAAAGATGTTTGTAGTTGGTGTAGCTGAAAAAAAAAGAATTCTTTTACAACCTCTCTAGTAAGAAGAGGCTACTACTGAGCAAGATCATCAACGACAAAAACGCAAGAATCATGAAGCTAGATAAAGGTGGGGTGTGGTGGTTACGGACTACCATAATTACAAGTACAAAACGTTGGATTACTTGAACAATGGTGAATTTTGCTCTGAGGTATCCCTTAATGAAATTAATATTTCCTACAAGCAGATTGATGTCTGGCTTGAAGACATGTGCTGTACCCAAGGCATGGCACCAAAAATGAGTGAGCATCTGGTGGTTAAGAAGCCGAAAATTTCAGCCATTTTTGGGATACTGAAGATTCATAAATCTGTGAAGGACCACCATGGAGGCCTAAGTTGCCTCGGCTGGCTCTAAAAATGAACCATATTAAGAGAGTTTTGGATCTAAAGGAACGTATTTTGAAGGACTAATTGGCACTTTTTGGAAATTCTTTCAAGAACTGCTTTTTCTGAGGATATCTGATTAGTGACTATTGATACCAAGAACTTACTTTTAGTAATACTCCATGATTAAGGCCTTGAAATTTTTTTTGTGGTCATCGCTATAGGGACTACCCTTGACAAAAAGGACACAGACACGGTTTATCACTGTATGGACTTTGTGTTAAGATCTAATTTTGTATTTTTTGAAGGCAAATATTTTAAGCAGTTGAAAGGGGTTGTCATGGGAGCAGCCTCAGCACTGGTGTTTGCCTATCTGATTTTATGGTCCTGGGAAAGCAATTTTGTGTTTATATCCCCTTTCTGGTCTAAAATCCAGTTGTACCTTAAGTACCTGGACAATATTTTTACTCTGGGGAAAGGTGATGTTGAACAACTGGAGGCCTTTATAGCCTAAATTAATGACACAACCAATTTTTTGGAGTTTACATACCAACTTAACTTGGTTTCCATATCTTTCCTTGATGTTTTAGTCATTAAAACTATTGAGTAGTTAATTTGAATCAACCATTTTTAGGAAGGAGACATACTCTAATAGTTTTCTCCATTATGATAGCCAACATCCATTTTGGTAGCAGAAAAATCTTGTGAGAGGGCAGTTGATTAGGCTGACTAGGCTTATTTCTGATAACCAAGTTTTCAACAATGAGACCAAGATTCTATGTAATTTGTGCCTAACCTGATGTTACCCACGAAACATGTTGCTGAATTTAAGGTAGTGGGTGAAAAGTTAGAGGCATGCATGCTACAAACCCTTATGTTATGGGCAGAACATAGTATCAGGAAGAACTATTAATGACAACAACCAGTCTAGGATCACATTAAGTTACAGCAGGGAAATACTTTCCCTAACAAAGATCACTAGTCCCCACTGGACCATTGTTTTTGGAGTATTTGATCTTATGACCAAATTGGGGGCATACCTCAGTTTTGTTTGCAAAAACAGTTTTAACTTAAAGGCAGTACTTGAAATAAATCAAAACAGGGGTATGCATTATACTAAGACACTGGGTATAAAGCACCGTGGGGCATGTAACAGTGCAGATTTATATTACAAAGTACCCATTCTTCAATAACTGGCTTCTCTAGAGTGATTTCATTTAAGGGGAGTTTGAACCAACACCAAAGGGGTAGTGTATTTGGTGTGTTGCGCCACCTGTCCTTCCAAGATAAAAACTTGAGGTCACAAGTAGCTGCTGGCTCAAAGGGCTGTTGAACTAGACATGGCAAGACTAAGGTCAAATCCCATGGCGCTACAGGGTCTCTGAAGGGGGGTTTAAATGCAGAGTGCCTTTAAGAAAAAATTTGCGAAGACGATGAGATATCAAGGAATAGTCATCAAAATCATTATGAAAATTTGAAATGGCAGCCAAATGAACCTTAAATGTACATGTAGAAGCCCCATTTCATATAAGGTAGTTACATATTCCAGGACCTTATCAACCAATACAGAGAAAGGGTCTATGCACTTTGTACATGCCCAAACTGAAATCTTTTCCATTTGCTTTCATAAAGCTTCCTGGTGGATGATTTATGGGAAACTATAAGTATCTTTTCCACTGGAGAGGAGAAGTTTTTCTGCCTGGCAATTACTGGAATTGGAGAAACCAAGCCGCAGCTTGAGATTTTGAAGATTGGGATGCATCATGACCTGAAGGTGAGACAGTAGGTCCGGAGCTGGGTCCAGAGTCCACGGATGGTGAAACAGATGAGGCCAAAGAAAGGGGAACCAGACTTGACAGGGCTAGTAAGGTGCAATGAGAATTACTTTGCTCATCAACCTTTGGGCTTTCCTCAGAAATTGGGAGATCAGTGGAATTGGGGGAAAAGCATACAGGAGTCCAGGGGCCAATCAAGAAGTGCATCTCTTGGGGACTCCCCGTGAGGGGGGATTAGGGCAAAGTAGCTGCTGCACTTGCGGTTTTCGGGAGACGAGAATAGAATAGGTCACAGCATGGCTAACCCCATCTATAAAAGATCTTTGTCGCTACACTGGGATTTTGAGACCACTCATGAGGCAGGAGGATACATCTACTCAGTTTGTCTACAAGCATGTTGGAGTTCCCCGGGATATGCATTGCTATCAGAAAGCAGCTGGAAACGATTGCCCATTGCCAAATCCTTAGAGCTTCCTGACATAGAAGGTAGGACCTGGTTACCCCCTGTTTGTTGATATACCAGACTAGGGGCATGTCTTATTGGATTGCAATTGTCCCTGAAGGAAGGAAACAAATTGAATCTTGCATAGAATCCGGATCCTATTTGGTCTAGTGGGACTACTTGGATGATTCCTTTTGGAAGCAGCTTTGGAATCTCTACTGCTGGTAGATCCCTCTGACTGGGTGGAACATCAGGGTTTCACTTTTGGGATTCTGGGAAAAGATTGAAGGGAATGTGGTAACCTCTGGTAATTATTTTATGCACCCAGGTGTCAGAGGTTATTGTAAGCCAGGCTGAATGGTGCAGAGAGAATCTTCCCATGACTGCTTCCAGAGGAAAGCAATCGGGTCTCCATTCAAGAGCTCTTATAGGGTTGTCCAGGAAAGGAATCTCTGGAGCCCTGGTTACGTGGACCCCCCTTTGCCAGTGGGGGGTAGTCTTCCAGAAGAATTCCCCCCTCTGCCCTGGGAGGAATACTCGCTACGTGTGCCCCAAAAAGGCACTTGGGTCTTCTTAAACTACATTTTTTCACTCCTCTGATTCCAGGAAGTAATGTAATTTATTTTACTCTGAGAAAGTTCTGTTAACTTAAAGAACAAAAGCACTGTTTTCTACAATAAAAGAAGTAGTGGACATTTTCAGAGCAGCGTTTTTTTACTTTTATGTTTTCTTAGTACACCTGTTGTGTTTTTGTATTGTTTTGTGATCAATCCAACATTATATAAATTACTCAATTTCTGCTTCCCTTAAACCTTGCTTCTCCTCAAAAACATTATTCTGCATGTATTGTTAGCCAATTTCCATTTTTCTATGCAATTTGTTCCTTCTTTTATCCCCGTTACAATACTCAATACTTCAAAATGCAGTTGGTTTACACGGATTTCCATTTTCTAGTAATTGCTTTTTGGCAGCCACCAGAAATTAAACTTAGCAAGGATTTACTATGTCTATGCAATTTAGATCTTAAGTCCCAGATCAAAAAATAATTTCCTTAATTACATCCATTTGCTCACCCGATACTTCTGACAGTCTTCCAACTCATCACATTTCCAAAAAAAGAAGTTATGTCTTACCAAAACATTCCATCTGTATTGTCAGTCTTTGCCAATCCTTGACTGTGGGCTCGGTTTCGAGCCTCTGAACCGACTTGGCCGTTTACTTCAGCTCACGCCTTCCAAACTCTCGAGCCAGGCTCTAACCATAATGCTCCTCTCTAAATTACGTCAGATCAAGTTTGCCTAAATTACTGGCAGACAAATTACAATTAAGAAGAAGAGATCAGATATGTGTCTCTAATATGAAGTCAGTCCTGGGAGAATTTGATCCAGCAATAAACTAATAAAAAACAAGGATCCCAGCAGAAAATGCAAAGTCCGAAATACTGTTTAATGAAGCGCTTTTCGTTGCCGCTAATACGGCAACTTCTTCAGATTACGTAAAAACAAACTCTTTACAAATTTAAATAAAAATTAAATGGCAAATCAGCTGATCAAATTCGTCATTACAAATCATGAATATTAAATAATTAAATCATTCATTACAATCTATTACCGCTTCGCTGATTACAACAGTTTAAATCTACACATTTTCCTAGTCACCAACGTAAAAACAATTACATCCCATTTTACAAAGTTAGTGATAAAATCATTTTTAAAACTAAGTATTTTTCATATGAAAAATATAATAAAATGATCCACTTGGCACATAGTGGTTTAAATACTGCCGTTAGATAACATCCCCTCAATGGGCTTTGTGCCATAAAAGTAAATAATACATGGTCGAATTCACTCTAATGTATAAAACAGTCCAGTTACAAATCTCCAATAAACAGTGGCTCAAATACTTAACTTACACCTTTTTAACTTTATTGACTTTGACATTTCTCTATAAAGTACTAACCCAAGTACAATTACTCTAGCAACCGACTGTCTAAATCAATGCTTACAAGCATTGCACATATCTGTTTCAATACTATACATATCAAGTATATAATTAATTATTATTCTCATCAAGGACAATAAACATATGCTCAATTCTACCTAGCTAGGCTCCTAGGTTTTAGAAGACAAGCGATGTTGCATGACTCATTCAAGCCTGGAGTTGAAAAGGCATTGAGTCTAATCTGCCAAGTTAACTCGCATTCGTCCAATAACCAATTCGTTGGGCCTCCCCTGATGTTTATCCTAACTTGGTCTATTACTTTGAAACAAAAAGTTTGGTTCTCGTTGGTCATAATGTGCCTTGCTAGAGGACTTTCCAACTTCTGTCTCTCAATGGCGTATGTGTGCTCGTAGACTCTGTCTCGTAGTCTACGTTCAGTTTTTCCAACATAAAATGCTGGACACAACTTACACTACGCCAATTTGATTCAATAAGAGTCTCAGGCTGGGGGAAGGAGGGAGGGGATGTCAAGGATTAATGAAGATCAACAACACAGATGGAACGGTATCTCTAAGGACTAATCCGTCTTTCTTACCAAAGGTGGCATCGCAGACGAACCTAAATCAATCCATTGATCTTCCAGTATTTTTCCCGAATTATTCTGATAGAGCAGAACAAAAGTTACATTATCTCGATGTTCACTGCCAGCTCAGATATTATCTGGACAAGACTAAAATTTTTAGGAAATCTGATCAACTGTTTCTATCCTATGCAGAGAACAGGAAAGGCCTTCCAGTTTCTAAGGTAACTTTATCTAGATGGCTGTCTTCTGTGATCACTTACATTTATCAGCTCAGAGGCAAAGAGTTGATTTCTAACCCAAAAGCCCATTCTACCAGAGCTCTAGCTACATCTACAGCCTTTCAAGCTAGACTTCCAATAGACACTATTTGTGCAGCAGCCACATGGGCCTCTCCTCATACTTTTGTTTCACATTACAAATTAGATTTGGCCTCCAGAGACAGAGCGAATTTTGGTTCCACCATTCTCAAGAGTCTGTTCCATTGAGCCACCCAGGATAGAGGTGCTAGGGGCACGGTCCCATCCAGCAAGAATGAAGGCGAGATTGACAACTTAACATTTAGAAGTTATGTACCTACCATAACGTTCCATGTTAGTTGTCTTCTCTCACCTTCTTTCTTGCGTCCCGCCCTACATCCCCCTAGCCTGGTCAGACCGGGAAGATTATGCATCTTCTATTAAGAGGTTATCACCTTTTCTAGCTGTTCAACTTCTAGTGTCACTAGATTACGTTGATCCTTTCTAGAGGGTTATCATGTTATTTAGTATTGTTATTTTTCTTCCTCCTCTTCAGTTGGAAGAAAATATTGCTATTTCTTTAGCTACCAAACGAGATCTGGGTAGTCTCCGCCTTGCATCATGGGATATAGGGTTGCCTCGAGCTGGTAAAATTAGCTCTCGAGCTTAGCAAGTGCCGAGTCGGAGCCGAGGATCGGCTCCGAACCCATCCAGCAAGAATGAAGGCAAGATTGACAACTTAACATTCACCACTAAAAATAAAGTTTTCCAAGTTAGAAACTTTAAGTCACATGTAGCCGATAGTTCGAAAGGAGAAAAAGTAAGGGACTGAAGAACTTGTGTAAGATCCCAGGGAACAATGGGTTTCTTAAATGGAAGTCTTAACATCAGGGCTCACTTTAAAAAGGCTTTACAAAGTTTGTGTGACATAAGGGATGACGCATCAAAACCCATATGGTAGCTAGAAATTGCAGTTATATGGACTTTAATTGTAGAGGTAGAAAAACTAGTTTGATAGAGGTTAGCTAAAAAGTCCAAAACTCTATGAACAGGGGTTGTATAATGATCAAGTTTGTTATTGAAGACCCATCTTGTGAATTTTTCCCATTTACTTTGATGGAATTTCCTAGCTGAAGGTTTGTGATGGGCCACAATGATTTGGCGGACAGGAGAGAAAAAGGAAGAATGCCTAGCAATCATGGGAATTGGAGAAGCCACGCGGTGAGCTTGAGATGATGGCGATTCGGATGAACCATTCCCGCTGGATAAGACAGCAGATCTGGAGCTGGGTCCAGCATCAAAGGTTTCTGAAGTAGATGAGGCCAAAGAAAGGGAAACCAAACTTGCAGAGGCCAAAAAGGGGCAATGTGGATTATCGTGTCTCCGACTTCTTGGCTTTCCTTAGAAACTGGGATATCACAGAGCTTGGGGAAAAGGCATACAGAAGACCGGGGGCCAATCGTGGAGAACAGCATCTCTGGGAGACTCCGCGGAGGGTGGATTAGGGCAAAGTAACTGCTGCACTTGTTGTTTAGAGGGAACACAAACCGATCGCGGCAAGGTTGGCCCCAGTGACAAAAAATCTCCTTCATCACCATAGGCTTGAGAGACCACTCATGAGGCATGAGAATGGTTCTGCTTAGTTTGTCTGCTATCACTTTGGAGCTCCCCAGAATATGTGTTGCTGTGAGAAAGTGGTTGGAAGAAATCACCCATTGCCAAACTCTGAGGGCTTCTCGATATAGTGGCTAGATTTGGTTCCTCCCTGTTTGTTGATGTACCAAACTACCGACACATTGTCCGTCTGAATTGCTACTGTTCCTGGAGTAAAGGCATCCTGAAATGCTTGCAATGTTAACAGCACTGCCCTCGTCTCTAGAATATTGATGTGCAAACTGGCCTCCAGAGGGGACCAAGTACCTTAGACATTCCTTCCCAGGTAATGCCACCCCCACCCCATCTGTGAAGCATCCAATGTCACTATGGCTTGGGGTTGTGGAAGAATGAATGGATGGCCTGAAAGAATCACGGAGTGCAGCCACCATGAAAATTCATGTTTGCAGTGATTGGCAATCAAGATTTGGTGTGACATCCGCTGGTCTATCAGAGATCACTGGGAAGCTAATAGCCATCATAGGATTTGCATGCGATACCTGGCTAAAGGAACTAGAGTGATTGAGGCTGCCATCAAGCCTAATGCTTGCAGGAACAATTTGGCTGGAACACTTTTGCTCTGGATAATGTGGCTGACCTGAAGTTCTGATCCTTTGTAGTGAAGCAATACCTGTAACTGTATCTAACATGGCTCCAATGAATTCTAGTTGTGAGGATTGTAAATTTGACTTTTTGTAATTTATTGTAATGCCTAGAGATGCACAAAGGTGTAGACTGTAATCCCTTGCCTGCTCTATCACTGCAAACATGAATGACCAAATCCTACAGTCTCCTTTATCTCTTGAATTTCCCCTTGCTTCATCATCATCATCCCCTTCACTCCAAATTATAACTTACTGTTTGTGTTACATATATCAGCTTTAATTATTTAGCTCTGAAATATCCCTTCATATCAGGTAATCCTTAACCACATTGCTCTATTGGAAGGATTAACTTATCCCACTTGATCCTTCCCCTCCTTCCCCTTTGAGATAAATTCCTTCAACTCTATTAATTATTGCCCACAGTTTATCCTCTGGTTGATAAAAATATGCCAGACTTGTATATAAAATGCAAGGGCGTAAAATATTTTCACTGCTTGTATCTTTTCCTTCTATATCCATAAATAAGAGCTTCCAGTTTTTCAGTTTTTGTATTATCTTTTATTTTAATCTCTCCCACATATCCTTAGCTGCCATAACAGAATCATTTTTTAATCCATACTCCTAAATACTTTATTTTATCTTTTCCCAATAAATTTTGTTAATGCTGAACCAATCTGTGTGTTAATACACAGTTTACAGCTATAGCCTTTGTTTTATCATTAATTTCATAACCCCAAAAGACTTGAAACTGTCTCAAAATATTCCACAACACTGAGATGTCCCTTTCTGGTTTTAACAGGTACAAAATAATATAATCAGAACTTGTTTTAAGCACTAAATAAGTTACAAATTACTACAGCACTTAACCTTCCTCATTACCTAGAGGAAAACAGTTTAGGTACTTATTTTCCTCACCTGCTTAGAAAAAAAACAGCTCTTGTACTCAGTTTCCGCACTTGTCTAGAGGAAAATAGTTTTTTATTCAGGCATGTCCAAGGGTCAGCTCTCAGTGTTCTCTCCTGTCTACCTGATGAATCTGGGCATCTTGGGGCAATGTAGCAATTGCCTCGTGTACACAGGCAACCCTCTCCTCCTACCACCCAACACTGCAACCTGTGAGAGATGCATTTTTCTAGCCAAACTGGAGGTAAAGCTCTCTCCATCCAAGACTGAACTTGAAAGTCAAGAGGAGAAGGTAAACACTTGCACCACAGCACACATCACATAGTCCCACTACACCTCCACCACCAAAATCCACACATAGAAACACAAAAACATTCACGGAGGCTCTCAATAATAATCTGCTCAAGCAACAGAGACCTCCAAAGCAGAAACGGAATCAACCTCAACCTCCCAACACAACCCAAATGACACATAGCCCACAGACTCAGTGTGCCACTCAACCACAGCCCATAAGGCAAAACAATGTACCCAACACACTAATCATAGGTCACTCTATAGTCAGGCACACTGATGTCCCACTCACCAGGCTAAACAAGGAGAAGGTTACTGTCAGCTGCCTGTCAGGTGCCAGGATCCACCACATAACCCATGCACTCAGGTCATTGCACAACAAGTACAAATATAACTCTGTCATTGTCCATGTTGGTGTAAACAACCTGAAACGTACCTCCCTGGACTACCTGAAAAGAGACATGGAAGAGCTCTCCGATCTTGTAGCCCAGGCAGGTATGACCCTAACCCTGAGTAGCATCCTGCCATCGCCCAGAATGATAATGCAGTACAAGGACAAAAATGATTGACTTCAACAATTGGCTAAGCTTCTGGTGTCATTCTAAGGGGATCCAGTATCTGTCTGCCTGGGACGACATGGTCGACAGACCACGATGCTTTGCAAGAGATGGCCTGCACCTGTCACCTCTGGGATTCTGAATACTGGCCAAGGCTCTTGCCAGCCCTTATAGTGCCTTTTTAAGGCAAGGTTCAAATGACAAATTCACCAATGTAACAGGAACAGGCAAGCAAAAACTGAGGGTAATGCTACTCAATGCTAGAAGTCTAAATCTCAAAATGCACTCCCTCGAGGCACTCCTTAAAATGGAGAACATCAATATCTGTGCAGTGACTGAGACCTGGTTCAAGGCTCCAGCATGTATCCCTGCATTACCAGGCTATAACTCATATCACACTTTTCAGCCATCTAACCTGGACCGGAACACCAAAGGCGGAGGTGTGTCCATATTCATTAAGGATATCCACACCTCCAGGCTAGTTGCTCAGCATAATGCATCCAAGGTTATCCAAGTGCAACTAACTCTGGGCAAAACTGCAATCCAAATTGTAGCTTGCTACAGATCCCCCACCATGCCCCAGGATTCCCACTCCTCTTTTCTTGATATACTGGAAAATATTAGGGTTCAACCAAACACCCTAATAATGGGTAATTTCAACTACCCCACCATTAACCGGGAAAACTACTGATGTATCAACTCCTTCGCTCAACGCTTTCTGGAATTCATAAATTCCAATGCCCTGGATCAACTTATTCACACCCCCACCAGGGGCAACAATATCCTAAACCTAGTCATTACCAACACGAGTGACCGCTGTTCTACACCTGAAGTCAACTCCTCGCTGGTCAGATCCGACCATAAGCTAATCACCCTAGATATCCACGCCCCCCCCATTAAGGAAACCACAGTAAAAAATTTGCTCCAAAGCCAACTTCATGCTTCTTAAGACAGAAGTTGTGAACTTCCTGACACCCATGCAGATGGACAATACAGTTACGACTGCTGAATCCTACACAAATGCACTCTGTAAGCACTCACACGAGTGCATGGATCGTGCTATCCCAAACAGAACCAAGATGCTATCCTCCAAAAAAGGAAGCCAATCTGGTGGTCTCCTGCCATAAACAACTCTACAACAGAAGGAAGAAACTGTTGCAAAAGAGTAAAATCCCATGAGTGAAGGAGCTCCATGGTCAGCCTCAGTAAGAAGCTAAGATCCCTTATAAGATCCTCCGAAGCTAGCTACCAAAAAAAAAAAATCGCCACTGATTCTAAGGACAACCACAAATCATTCTATAGCTATGTCAGGAATCTCAATGGCAACACCCAGATCCGCCCTGAGTTGCAGCACAACGGCACGAAAATTACAGAACCAACTGATATTGCCAACCTCCTGGCAGATAGGTTCAGTGCTAACTTTACCCCCTCTCACCCCCTAAAGGGCCCATATCTATACAGGAAGAATTCAGAGTCCCTGTAATCACAACTACCCAGGTAAAAGCTGCACTCTCTAAAGCCAAAAACACAGCATCCATGGGACCGGACAACATCCCAGGCTGCGTTTTACACGAACTGGCTCCCCACCCAAGCACCATGTTCAATCATAGCCTCACATCAGGCTTTGTGCCGACTGAATGGCACACAGCAACAGTTATCCCACTCCGCAAAGAGGGAGCCACCACTGATCCCAGGAACTATCACCCTATTAGCCTGACGAGCCTGGTCTGTAAGGCCATGGAACTCATAAACAAAGACATTGGTAACCTCCAAACTCTGGACCCCATCCAGTTCGGGTTTGTGAAAGGCATATCATGCCTCCTGAACCTGATAGACTTCTTTGAGGCCGTCACCAAAGCTGTAGACGAGGGTAAGGTGATTCACACAGCCTATCTTGACCTTGCCAAGGCTTTCGACACCATCCCCCACTCTGGAATCATAAACTCACTAAACTAGGTATAAATCCTTACATCACAAGATGGGTTGCCAACTGGCTCACTGACAGAACCCACACTGTAAATATTGCAGACTCCAAATCTGACTTCAAACCGGTGATAAGTGGAGTACCACAGGGTTCAGTCCTGGGACGTCTCCGGTTTGGTATCTATTTCTCTGAAGTAAAGGCCAACACAGAAGGCCTTGGGCTAATGAAGTTCGCAGATGACTGCAAACTAGGAGCTATAAGTCGAGTCCCCAAATGATGTGGACATCCTATAGAAGGGCCTCACTGAGACAGATGCCTGGTGCCAGAGCCATGGCCTCAAGCTCAATCTCAAAAAGTACACCGTCATCCCCTTTGGTAAAAGCTCTGTACCCATGAACTACCACATAGGCGGCAGTCTACTTAACGCTAAATATGTGTTAAGACACCTCGGGACCCACATGGACAGTATTCTCTCCTTTGATAATCACATCACCACAGTAGTCAGGAAATCCTTCTAGGTGGCACACCATCACAAAAGGGTTCTCATCCAGGAAAAGAGGTCATTGTTCCCCTCTACTCGACACTCATTAGACCCATTATAGAGTACAACGCCCCTTTTGGAATGTACCTCACAAGACATCTGCAGCAGCTGGAAAGGCCACAGAAGTACCTCATAAAGAGGATTACTGGCCTCAAACAGATGCCCTACACTGACTGTCTCAAAAAAGCTCCAGCTTTACTCCATAGCATATCGCCTACTCTGAGGTGATCTCTGCCTAACATATAAACCTATGTCAAACCCAGAGTTGTTGGACATGCTGCACTTAAAGAAATCTCAATCCTTCAGAGCTACACACTCTAGGGACCTAACCATTGTCACCACAATAAACAAGACATGCTGAAGGGATAGGTTCCTGTCCCAGAGACTTCCCATACTCTGGAACAAGCTACGCATCTATGTCAAGCAAAGTTCCTCATTAGCACTCTTCAGGAAAAATCTTAATGATTGGATGGGAAATAGGAAATACACCCCGGGGATCACTTCTGTAGCTCTACTCGACAGGGGCACAGGAAAATAACTTTCTTGGGTGGCGTAAGCCAGGGAATCTTGCTGGCTAGACTTACTTAGGCTCTTAAGCCAATAGCCTAGTACCTACCTATGAACCTATAAAGCCAATTTTTCTTTATTACCATGCCAGTTATATCCTTGAATTTTTGAGTCCCTTACTTTCTTTGACAATGGTTCTAAATATAAAGCAAATAGCAAAGGGGAAAAAGGACAACAAGGGTCAGTTCCTCTGTTCAGACTCATTTTGTTAGAAAGGAACCCTCCCACTTTACTTTTTGCCACTGACTCCTCATATATCCTCCTAATTAACCTTATTATTGTATCAGGGAATGCAAATGCTTCCAGTGTCCTACTCATAAAATCCCAGATTATGCTGTCAAATGCTTTCTCAGCATCAAGACCCACCAACAGCAGTATTTTCTTACATTATGTTTCCCTCTGGATGATTATTGTTCTATTAATGCTGTTAAATGTTTCCATCCCCTCCACAAAACCACACTGATCCATACAAATTTTTGCAACACCTTTGCCATTCTTTAAGCAATTATAGGCATAAACACTTTTATAATGGTTTCAAATTTAAATGGGTCTATATGAAGCTGGGTATAATGGGCCTTTGCAGTCTTTTGGTATTACAGCCACAACAGCTTTCTTTAGGATGTTGGTGTTTTCCCAGCTTTTAAAATGCCATTAAACATAACATTCCAGATCTTCATCAATATTTTGTGCATTCATGATCACCACTTGGTTCCCTCTCTGCTGAAGAATAGTTTATTTGCCAGATATTCCATCAAGTGGTGCATTTCAGCTTTCTGTCCCCTTTACATGTACATCTGAAGATCAGTCTTTCTACCTCCTCTTCATCACATCCAGAGGTTTATGGATTACCTTTCAATCTTTAAATTGCATGCATGCATACATACATACAAGTTCAACAAAAAGAGTTGCATAAAATGACACTGTTGTATCTGATCTTTTAAGCAACATTATATTTCATAGCATCAAAAAGTTTCTGATCCCCCTTGAAAGATATCATAGTTGCTGCTGAAAAGCTTTCTCAATGTATTCCAACTAGACCCCTGTAAGTAGAAAGATGTAGGAATTAAATATTCAACTCCAAATGCTCTAAATACTAATACTAGCTCTTCCCTAATTTTCTTACAAGCCCATGTTTAGCAAAGTTTAAAAATTCATGGCTTTAAATCTTGGGATGGTCCTTTACCCTCTGTGATACAATCTTTCTGAATGTGCTATCAGTTATTATTTATATGCACCACAAAGAAGCCAAAAAATTCCAAAACTTGTCTTATAGCTGCTGCATGAAGTATAAATAAAGATGAGATATTTCTAGCATTCAAGACTACACAAGGTAACTGAGATGTTAGCAAACTCTTTCTGAATGTGCTATCAGTTATTATTTATATGCACCACAAAGAAGCCAAAAAATTCCAAAACTGGTCTTATAGCTGCTACATGAAGTATAAATAAAGATGAGATATTTCTAGCATTCAAGACTACACAAGGTAACTGAGATGTTAGCAAACTTAGCCGATTTACAAGGGTATTAAACATCAGTTGCCTACAAGTACCCCAAATAATTGTAACTAGAGACTCTGTCTAGCAATATATTTGATTTGTAACACGAGTTATATTTTCATTTTATAAGACAACATATCAGCATCACTAACAGGTTAATGATATCATTCCTCTGATGATGCAGTTTTCTTATGCCCACACTGTAAACTCTTCAGCCTAACATGAGAACCAGAATAGAACCTAATTTTCATATTATGAGCATTCCAGTTTCAGATGTTCCAATTATCAGGTAGCAATTCATTACACTCTACTCTTCCATGAGACACATTCACAAATGTTACTCATTTAAACCAATGTCACCTTCTGAAATTTGGCCTAAAGGCAATGCTTTTGACCAACCATCCTAGCATCTCATACATGATTTCAGCACCTCGCCCCTCTGCATACCACTGTCATTCTTGGAGAAATGTTAATCTATTTGCCTCATGCTAAACTCCATCTCTCTCTTAAGTAGTTCATGATAGTCATTATCCACAAAGTAAACATTCAAAGGATTTGCCTTGTACAATATATCACTACCTGTTGTGACTTTCCATTATATTTTTGTGCGTCTCATATCGTTCCCTACTTCAGTCTACAATGTAGCTTTTACTGCTGCCATTTCTACTGCTTCTTCCTTCTCCCTGTCAGGACTGATCTGCCATTATTCCCCCCCCACCCCCGCCACATTCCTCTGTGCATTCCATCTCTGGTCCTCCTTTAGCCCATATACACCTGTTGTCTCCATCTGACTCCATCAGTTCTTTAGAATAATTACAAGATGATCTTTTTGCAATGTTCTTAGTTTTCTCTCTCTCTGTCATTATTTTGAGCCACATATCCTAATATTGCTAATGCATCTTATTCAATGCCATTTCCTCTCGCATAACGCTGCTTGTGGTTTCCTCTGCCAGACCACATTGTTGCCCTTTTCTGACGCAGATAAAGGGTCAAATAGTTTTTCCTGTGACATCCGTTTAAAGCAGTGTCCTTTTCTACACTCCCTGCTGCCACACTACGGAACTGTTACATTTTGGCCTAACAATGACATCTGCCTCCTAGAAAATTACAGTACCTCTCCTGGCTCTTCGAATTCAGTCCTTCAATCTCATCTGTATGACCATGCAGTCTGTAAATGCCACCCACACAGGTGCTCTTTTTGTTTTTAAATCCATCCTTGTATTCTGGAAGAGGTACTTTTTGCAAAAGAACCTCATATTAAATTTTATTATGCTTCTACTGATGTCTGTAGCATTAAATTCAAGAGCTGTTTTCAGCAACCATTCTTAAAAAAAAATTAATGTAGACAGCAGAGAACTTGGCATACTTTGTCCATAAATGTACTTACCTTTACCCAGTATGCACAATTTGTCCATCTACCAGATAGGGTCTCTTCCTGCTTGTAGTGCTAGTACAAACTCCTAATGGAATATATTAAAGGATTTATTTCGTTCTAAAGGATTTAAAAATTCCTACTGTTAAATTAGCTCTTCTTTTCCTATTTTCCATTCCTTCTATGCTAAAGGATTATAATTAACTAAATAATTAAATTGGGGATACATCATCCCATAGAAAGTATTTTCTCTTTCTATTTTGCTTTATATCCCTGAATGCCTCAAGTTCTTGTATCAAGTCTGGAATACCTTCTTCTTGTCCTAGACAGAGCTGTTGCTAGACTGTCAAGAGTCTAGGGCAATAGTCTCCACCCAGAACAGAATAGAGAGCAAAAGAAAAAGAATCCTCAATATGCTGGAAGGAGCAAGGGAAATGTGCCTAAATGTTTTCACCCTATGAACTGTTATTAAAGAGTTCATTGTTATTGTCGTGCAAAGCTGTCTTGCTACAGTCTTGTTGTGTTAAAGATTTAGCATGATTTGTTAAAGTGCAGAAAGGAGCTCCTTGCTAAACACTAGGCACATACAGTAGATATAAAAAGTGTACACACCCCTGTTAAAATGCCAGGCTTTTGTGATATAAAAAATTAGACCATAATAAATAATTTCAAAACTTTTCCCACTTTTAATGTGACCTATAACCTGTACAATTCAATTGAAAAACAAATCTGTTACGGGAAAAATATAAAAAATGTACAATAAGCTAGTTGCAGAAGTGTGTACACCCTTAAACTAATACTTTGTTGAAGCACCTTCTGATTTACTTACAGCATTCAGTCTTCTTGGGTAGGAGTCTATCAGCATGGCATATCTTGGACTTGGCAATATTTGCCTACTCTTCCTTGCAAAAGCGCTCCAAATCTGTCAGATTGCAAGGGCATCTCTTGTGCACAGCCCTCTTCAGGTCACCCCACAGATTTTCTATTGGATTTAGGTCTGGGTTATGGCTGGGCCATTCCAAAACTTTAATTTTCTTCTGGTGAAGCCATTCTTTTGTTGATTTGGATGTATACTTGGGGTCACATTGTCGTGTTGAAAGGTGAAATTCCTCTTCATCTTCAGCATTCTGGCAGACACCTGAAGGTTTTGGTCCAAAAGTGACTGGTATTTGGAACTGTTCATAATTGCCTCCACCTTGACTAAAGCCCCAGTTCCAGCTGAAGAAAAGCAACCCCAAAGCATTTTACTATCACCACCATGCTTCACCATGGGGATGGTGTTCTTTTGGTGATGCAAAGTGGTGTTTTTGTGCCAAACGTACCTTTTGGAATTGTGGCCAAAAAGCTCAACTTGGTCTCATCAGACCATAACACATTTTCCCACATGCTTTTGGGAGACTATGTATTGTTTTGCAAATTTTAGTTGTGCCTGGATGTTTTTCTGTATGAGAAAAGGCTTCAGTCTTGCAAACCTACACCACTGCCCAGACATATGGAGAATATGGGAGATTGTTGTCACATGTAGTACACAACCAATACTTGCCAGAAATTCCTGCAGCTCCTTCAGTGTTACTGTAGGTCTCTTGGCAGCCCCCCCCTGACCAATTTTCGTCTAGTCTTTTCATCAATTTTGGAGGGGCATCCAGTTCTTTGCAATGTCACCATTGTCCCATATTTTCTGCACTTTTTAATGACTGTCTTCACTGTGTTCCATGGTATATCCAATGCTGTGGAAATGTTTTTATACTCTTCTCCTGACTGATACCTCAACAATGAGATCCCTTTGATGCTTTGTACGCTCTCTGCGAACCATGGCTTTTTCTGTAGCAAGCAACTGAGTAAATGTCAGGAAAATCCTACTAGGACAACTGAACTTTATTTGGGGTTAATCAGAGTCTCTTTAATTGATGGCAGGTGTGTACACAAGAAGACTGAATGCCGTAATTAAATCAAAAGGTGCTTCAACAAAGTATTAGTTTAAGGGTGTGCACACTTATGCAACCAGTTTATTATACATTTTTTATTTTTTATATTTTTCCCCTAACACATTTGTTTTTCAATTGAATTGTACACGTTATAGGTCACATTAAAGGTGGGAAAAGTTTTGAAATTATTTATTGTGGCCTCATTTTTTCATATCGCAAAAACCTGGAATTTTAACAGGGGTGTGTAAACTTTTTATATCCACTGTACTTTGTCAATAATCCAGCAGATTAAATACTTTTTACTGGTACAGGCAGAGCTGCTGTAGGGACAAATTAGGAGTTGACTGTAGGGACAGATTAGGAGTTGGCTAACACAAACAAAAATGCTGGTGATACCCCTTACCCATTTGGGGCAGAAACCTCTTGTTTCCTTGGCAACTGGCTCCAATGTTCCATTATATTTTTTTTACCAATTTGCACCATAATACTGTTCATATTCTTCATTAACTTTAGTCATTTTTCTTCACTTGAACTTTATTCTCTATTTTTTTTTTTTGTTCTCATTCAACATAAGCAGCTCAGCATAAAATGTCAGGTTTCAAGTCATGTCCCCTGTGTTGACAAATTTGCAAATTATTAATGCTTTTATCAGATATAAAAACACTGCTGGACAGTACCTCTGGAAAGTGACATTAACTAAACTCCAGCCTGTGTGCACATTCCCCATTTCCCACATAGTTCAGACCACTCATGTATATAATTACAAAACAAAACTTAAACTTATTAAAAGTTAGTTATTAACTAATTAACTCTAGCAGTCAAATAAATGTCAAAATTAACAAGAGAGGATGCTGTGGCATAACTATTTTGCTTCTTACCACTTAGAAAAGGGGACATCCAAATATGTTTGGCAACACATTTTGGCCAGCACAGTAATAAATTAAATACAGCAACCTTATCTGATTATATAAGTATACTGATGCCATTAGTGTGGGACACTTAATAAGCTAAACATAATAAAAACAAATATTTAAAAACACAGAAAACAAAATATTTGAAAACACAAGAAACAACTCCCTTCTCCCCAACATGCCATAATAAGGTCAGCAAGCCCATTTTCCCATTAGAGGGTAGTCCTCTTCCACAAGACATAATTCTGCAATTCTTTCCCATGCACTATAAAGAGGAACAGATATAAAAAGCATAACATCTGTAACTACAATATAAATTCAAAGAGGAACCAAAAGCAATATCCATTCTGTAAAAGTCTGAAGCAAGCACTTTTCCTAGAATATGTGGTGAAATATAACTGCCTGTCAAATGAGATATCTCAGTTTGCATTAACCGGATTCAGGACAATCCCCATGCATAAAAAGTGTTTCGAGGCACTTAAGGAGTCATTTGCTGGACAGATTGCAGCTTTTTTTTTTTAAAAAAACACAATTTCTACTCCTGAACTATTAAAAAGATGCAGAAGAACTTCAAAGAATAGTCATTATAAATAATTCACTTGTTAATCTGATTTCAAAGGACTGCATTAAGTTAGAGTAAAACTACAACTACATATTCAGGTTATGACAGCAATCTGGGTGGTCAAGTCAAAATTTTCATCATTCCTGAACTGAGCATTTTCTCAGCACAAGGCACCTGAATGTAAATAAAATCATAGCTGTGGCAATATACACTTTTACCATAGATTCCAGCCCTTATTGTGCTATATAATGCTGACTTTGAAGGTACACACATTTCCTTCATGCTGATGCCCCAATTCATTCTCCTGCGCGTACAGTAAAAACCAAAACATGTCTTTGTATTGATGCATTTTGTAACAAGATGTGCGATCATCGTGCACCCCCAAGGTGGGTTTGGGTTGAAAACAAATCTGAGAAACTGCAAGCCTTTGAGTTCAACAAGACTGAGATTATAAAGTCAGAGAATCCTGGTAAGACTGGTAACATTTCTGGAGGACAACAATCTTTAATACAGAAACAGATGTGGGATTGTGGTCAGAGGGAGCAGTCTTTGACTTGCATCAGTTTTATTAGTGTGTGCCAAGTGAACTTGATAGTTCGACAGTAGTAGATTTAATTTACATAAAGCTATAGCAAGGCCACTGACTCAGGAGCAGAGAGGAAGATAACAAGAAACTTGAGTGGGCTGAGGGAATGGATACCTGCATGGTTTAAAGGAACAGTGCAGACAGTTGTAGCAAAAAGGACAATGTCAGGAATAAGTACACTAACAAGTGGAATGAAGCAGGGGTCAATCTAGATTCAATCACTCTTCAGTGAGTTTATCAAATATTTCTGAGGGAAGAAAGAACAGAATCAACCAATTTGCTGATGTCACAAAGATATGTACAGAATAAAGGATGGGTAAAAGTGTCTACCAAAGGATTTTGGAAAGCTAAACAAGACAGCAGAAGAGCTTTACCCTGAGGTACAATACAAACTACTGTATTCAGGCTACAACGGACTCTGGTGTAAAGTACCAGCTGGGGGGGGGGGGGGGTGATGTCAACAGATCAGAAAAAAAGGATATGGGGATGTTGATCATTCTGCATTAGACCACCAGAAGCAAAGAGAGAGAGAGAGGGCATCTAACACAATACTGAGGCATATCCGCGGTGGGGACACAGTCCATAAAAGGGCCACAACTTAAGTATTGTTTGCATTTCTGCAGACCATACAAGAAAAAGGACATCAAGCTGCTGAAAGGAAGACAAGGAAAAATTACCAGAAACATCCACAGGATGGAGAGGAAAGAATATGACCAGAGGCTAGAGGTGATATAACTCTTAACCTAAAGGATGCAAAGACAGTTACTTAATTTAACACTAAAAACTCTAAAAAACCAAAAACATGCTAACACTAAAACTAAAACTCTTCTCAAATCACACAAGAAGAGGTAAACATGATAGTCTATTAGTAAACAAGATCAAGTCAGGGACAAGTGAAGGAGTCATTCTAACCATGAAGGCTGGAGGAGAGGGTTGTAGATGCATGGAATGGACTGACTGAAAGGGTAGAGTGGGAATAAGAACCAAGATGTCAGCATACAAACACTAAGAAAACTAGTAAGAAAAATGAACGCCATTTGGAATGGAAGTATGAGACAGCACACTGAACCATCAAATAATACTGGATAGAAGAAAGCAGTTGTTTCCTAGTGTAAGTGATGACTTCTCAATATTCTGTCTTTTACTATTTATAAGGTAATTTATTGTGGTTTAAAGAGAGAATATGATTAAGCTTTTTACTATTTTTTAGGATTCTGATGGAGTGTTTTGGAAACAGAATTTGAGTTTTACCCTGTGTGTACACACTTGAATTTGTTATCTTTTACTTGAAGACTGGTCCTTTAATTACGAGTGTATACAAGATACTGGTTAGGAAATGATGTTACTCTGATGAAGTTCTGGTTCCAGGAAAGAAAGCACTCAGTTTTTATTAAACATTATGAAGTTTAAGTTGGCCGCATTACTTCATTCAGTCCGGTATTATCTGGTGGTTCTGCGCACTGTTTCATACTTCCGTTCTGAACGGCATTAATTTTTGGTTACTAGTAGAGAGGGAATCCACAGAGGTATTCACAAGAGGGAACAAGACAGGTAGAAAAAGGGTAATTGGGAGTTGGATGGAAGTCGGTATATCTGCCGAACATTAGTGCAAATGCCATTTGAATGAAAACAACTTGTTGAAAACAACTTGCTGAAAACACTTTCTGTGATCAATGAGGTTGCCATTTCCCCACTTGTGTGACAGTGGACTTTGTATGTACAAGTTGAAGGTGCGGGTGTTTTTGCCTCACAAGACATACAGGGTGTCCATTAAAAAAAAATTTTTTTAATTTGGTGAAGGTTTTCTATGATTTATATTATATTCATGCAAATGGCGTTCACAGTGACTATGTTCAGCAGATCAACAGGATTCCGGTAGGAACAGAAAGGGAGGTAGAATGCAAAGTGACATCATCATCATCATCCTCTTTTGGCTTTTCCCGTTAGGGGTCGCCACAGCGGATCATCTCTTTCCATTTCTTCCTATCCTCTGCATCTTGCTCTGTCACACCAACCGCCTGCATGTCCTCTCTCACCACGTCCATAAATCTTATCTTAAGCCTTCCTCTTTTCCTCTTACCTGGCAGCTCCATCCTTAGCATCTTTTTCCCAATATACCCATCATCCCTCCTCAGCACGTCCAAACCAACGCAATCTCGTCTCTCTTGCTTTGTCTCCAAACTGTCCAACATGAGCTGACCCTCTAATATACTGATTCCTAATCCTATCCATCCTAGTCACACCGAGTGCAAATCTTAACATCTTTAACTCTGCCACATCCAGCTCTGACTCCTGCCTTTTTGTCAATGCCACTGTCTCCAACCCATATAACATAGCTGGTCTCATTACCCTCTTGTAGACCTTCCCTTTCACTCTTACTGGTACCAGTCTGTCACAAATCACTCCTGACACTCTTCTCCACCCATTCCACCCTGCCTGTACTCTCTTCTTCACCTCTCTTCCACATTCGCCATTACTCTGAACTGCTGATCCCAAGTACTTAAACTCGTCCACCTTTACCAACTCTACTCCCTGCATCCTCACCATTCCTCTACCCTCCCTCTCATTTACACACATATATTCTGTCTTAGCCCTGCTGACCTTCATTCCTCTGCTCTCTAGAGCATATCTCCACCTCTCCAGAGTCTCCTCAACCTGATTCCTACTCTCACTACAGATCGCAATGTCATCTGCAAACATCAGTCCACGGGGCCTCCTGTCTGATCTCATCTGTCAACCTGTCCATCACCACTGCAAATAAAGGACTCAGAGCTGATCCTTGATGTAATCCCACCTCCACCTTAAAAACGGATCTGTCACTCCCACTGCAGTCCTCACCACTGTCACACTACCCTCGTACATATCCTGTACCATTCTTACATACTTCTCTGCCACTCCAGACTTCCTCATACAATACCACAACTCTTCTCTAGGCACCCTGTCATATGCTTTCTCCAAGTCTACAAAGACACAATGCAACTCCTTCTGACCTTCTCTGTATTTCTCCAATAACACTCTGAGCAAACATTGCATCTGTAGTGCTCTTTCCTGGCATTAAACCATACTGCTGATCACTAATCATCACCTCCCTTCTTAACCTAGCTTCTACTACTCTTTCCCATAACTTCAAGCTGTGACTGATCAGTTTTATCCCTATGTAGTTACTGCAGCTCTGCACATCACCCTTATTCTTAACGATAGGTACCAAAACACTTTTTCTCCACTCCTCAGGCATCCTCTGACTTTCCAAAATTTCATTAAACAATCTAGTTAGAAATTCCACTGCCATTTCTCCTAAGCACCTCCATGCTTCCCATTGGTATGTCATCTGGGCCAACAGCCTTTCCATTCTTCATCCACTTCATAGCTGCCCCTACTTCCTCCTTGCTAATCTGTTTCACTTCCTGATTCACTATCCCCACATCATCCAACCTTCTCTCTCTCTCACTCTCTTCATTCATCAGCCTCTCAAAATACTCTTTCCATCTACTCAACACACTCTCCTCTCTTGTGAGTACCTTTCCCTCACTATCCTTTATCACCCTTACTTGCTGCACATCTTTCCCAGCTCTATCTCTCTGTCTAGCTAATCGGTACAAGTCCTTCTCTCCCTCTTTAGTGTCCAATCTCTCATACAACTCTCCATATGCCTTATCCTTAGCTTTCGCCACCTCTCTCTTTGCCATGCGCCTCATCTCCTTATACTCATGTCTACTTTCTTCATCTCTTTGACAATCCCACTTATTCTTCGCCAGCCTCTTCCTCTGTATACTCTCCTGTACTTCCTCATTCCACCACCAGGTCTCCTTGTCCTCCTTCCTCTGTCCAGATGTCACACCAAGCACCTTTCTAGCAGTCACCCTTACTAGTTCTGCTGTAGTTACCCAGCTATTCGGTAACTCTCCACTGCCTCCCAGTGCCTGTCTTAACTCTTCCCTAAACTCCACTTCACAATCACCCTTTTTAACTTCCACCATTTAATCCTTGGCACAGCTTTCACACTCCTCCTCCTCTTCTTGATCACCAACGTCATTCTACAGACCACCATTCTATGCTGCTTAACTACACTTTCCCCTGCCACCACTTTACAGTCTCCAATCTCCTTCAGACTGGCCCTCCTACATAGGATATAATCCACCTGTGTGCATCTTCCTCCACTCTTGTACATCACCCTATGCTCCTCCCTCTTCTTAAAATACGTATTCACCACAGCCATGTCCATCCTTTTCGCAAAATCCACAATCTGACCTTCTGCATTCCTCTCCTTAACACCATACCTACCCATCACTTCCTCATCCCCTCTGTTCACTTCACCAACATGCCCATTAAAGTCCGCTCCAATCACTAGTCTCTCACCCTTGGGTACACTGACCACAACTTCATCCAACTCGCTCCAAAATTTCTCTTTCTTATCCATCGCACACCCAACTTGTGGAGCATATGCACTAACAACGTTCATCATTACACCATCAATTTCGAGCTTCATAAACATCACTCTGTCAGACACTCTCTTCACGTCTAAAACACTCTTGGCATATTGTTCCTTTAGTATAACCCCTACCCCATTTCTCCTGCCATCCACACCATGATAAAACAATTTGAACCAGTTTCCTAAACACCTGGCCTTACTTCCCTTCCATCTGGTCTCTTGCACACACAATATATCAACCTTCCTTCTCTCCATCATATCAGCTAGCTCTCATCCTATACCAGTCATACTGCCAACATTCAAAGTTCCTACCCTCACTGCTACACTCCTAACCTTCCTCCTCTCTTCCTGCCTTTGGGCATGCCTTTGCCCTCCTCTTCTCCTTCGGCCAACAGTAGCCCAATTTCCGCCAGCACCCTGTTGGCTAACAGTACTGGTGGCGGTCGTTGTTAACCCGAGCCTTGACCGATCCGATCCGGTATGCAAATATGAAAAGTTCTCCACATCAGTAATTTTTGGCAGAAGTTTTACACCGGATGCCCTTCCTGACGCAACCCTCTCCATTTATCCGGGCTTGGGACTGGCACAAAGAAATGCACTGGCTTGTGCATCCCCAGTGGCTGGTAACAAAAAATTAATGTTTCAGTAGCACAGTCCCTATACCATCTTTCAAACAAAGGGATGTGTGGGAGTAAGAACACCATCTGAGAATACGAAGAAGGAAAACTCGAGGGTGACACAAGGAAGCATTTCACAGAAAGAATGGAGAATGGCTGCAACAGGAAGGCTCCCTGAAGAAGTAACAGTCTCAAAAATAGTGAATGAATTAAGAAATGCATGTGACAAAGGCATAAAGGCATTCTCAAGGAGAAGTGGAGGTAAACTGTTAGACACATAGAACCAAATTTTATCTTATTAACAAAGACAAACAGAGTTGGGGCATATCATCTTTACCTGCTGGAAAAATCAAGGGTTTCTACTATGTGTTGTACATGGGGTGCAGATCAGTTACTCCAGATCATGTTCAATATGCCAAGCAGAACACTGACAAAAAGCTTCTTAGCATCAGAAGTCCCATCAGGAAAGAAGCAGAGTACTGATGGCATGCCCTACTCCAGAAAGGGGACATGGAGGGGGAAAACAGCATGCCTAACAAAACAGGCGAGTCACAGAAGGTCCTCTACAATGAATAACATCTGATAATCCAGCTCATAGTTCAGAATGCTTTCTAACTTCTGCACTCAAGGGCATGTGCATCTCCAGCTGGCACACATTGTGGTGTTGTTCTACACTAGGAAGGAATTCCAGCCCCTACATCCCTCAATTCAACACCCACTGATCAGACAGAATGAAATACAAAAATATAAAATTATACATTTGTCTTATTTTTTGGGAAAAGCCATCAGCAAAACTGGGATGAATGGCTGCCCAGACAAGTGGTGACAGATGTTAAAAAGAACAAAAACAGCAGGAAGTCACCTTGTAGATCATCTGACATGGCAAGCACAGTTTTCATATTTACCTTAGAAGATCTGCAATGGATAACAGTTCAGAAGAATCTTAGGCACTAAAATGCAAAGGTGCAATGGTAAGGTGATTAGATAATTCTATCCATGTTAAGTTTTTTTAAGTGCAGTGGTTGAGTGTGGTAGTGTGAGTTGGATGCAAATTTGGCTATCTTGTAACAAGCTTCAAGTTTATTTTGTAATGTGGACTGCAGATTACTTTGTATGGTATGAGGCCGTTAACTGTTTGTCTAGTGGAGTCAATGAGGAAATGTTTTTTTCGGTATAAAAAGCCTAGTTTTGGATGTTTTTTTTTTTTTTTTTTTTGATGGAACGGTTGATATAGGTCATATTCTAGGTTATTGTTTAAAAAGATACCTAGCAGTTTTGTATTAGATATGCTTGGTATATTGATACGGTTTGCTGAGGTAATGTTAAAAGATAGTATATGTATAGGTAGAGATTTAGGCGTAAAGAGCATTAACTTTTTTTTTTTTTTTTGGCATTTAGGAGTAGTTGGTGGTCTCTTAGCCATGGCTCAATGGAGGAGGAATCTTGAGTCATTTACTGAATTAGTGGGTAGCTTGGGGCAGACCAATGAGGGTGGTATCATCAGATTTTTTGACAATGGAGACAAGTTTCGTGGCTTTGTGAAGGGTATTTGCAAAAATTTTGAACAGTAGTGGCCAGAGAACTGAACCTTGAGGTGCACCTACAGAGACAGGTAGGAAAAGAGGAAGGTCTCGTTTCCACTTTAAGACATGTAGTCAACCAGAGAGAGAGCTGTGGAACCAGGAGTGGAAGACCTGGATAGTGATGAAGAAGATGGCTCATTACTCAGTTGCTAATAGGAAACTGTGTCAAATGGATTTGACATGTCCAAAAAAAATAGGGGATACAAGGTTGTCCTTATTTGTGTTAGTTATTGTTTCAGTGAAACTAAGTAGGGCGGTGGTTGTGCTATGGTGTATTCAGAAACCATGTTGTATGGAGGAAGAGATTGCATCTGAAGAGTAGATGATGTCCTGGTAACTTTGTTTACCTCCAAAAAATGTGCTGGGAGCAGATGTCATAAATGCGCAGCCAAGCCCAAAGGGAATTTCCTTGACTTGTACTAACATAATTTTCTAAGCTGTAATGAATGTGACAATCCTCTAAGCTATCATGGGGTAATAGGAAAGAATTCTGTAATGAGGTATAGAATCAGTGGGAACAGTACAAAGCACTTGAGGAATCTCCCGTCATAGGAGACAAAAAAGGTACCTGCCTTCAACTTTCATTGAATTACTGAACTCCACAGAAAAGGAAGAGGGCCATATTTTTCCATTTGGTGACCAGCTCAGTCACTGAAGTTCCACGCTCCCATAACATCTTGGTCAGGAGAGTTCCCTTGCACTCTTCTACACTGTCACAGGTATCTACCTTATTAGCAGGGCAGGAAGATCACTATAGATGCTACCAGGCTGCAAAAGTACCATCCTTAAGGACAGGCTCCATGGCTCTTGAAAAGTTCCTTATCATTTGCTAGATTTTGGTTTACATTCCTAGGGAGGAGGGAGGCGGAGGCACAGCAACAACTCGCAAGGCATGGTGCACTTCATAAGTTTCAGTCTCCCCAAAGGAGGCAGTCATCAGTAGAGGGGATGCATAGAACATACTCTCATATGGGGTTTTCTAGAGCCTTACAATCACTTCCCCAGAAGCAGGCTGAAAGGAAAGGGAAACACCCCCCTAGCCCTACTGTACCACAAGTACTTGTCCCACAGCCATATTAATCCACTAGTAATCACTCCCCTAGCCCTGCTACCCTTCTTATGTTTAGAAGGGGTGTCTTGGGATTCACTGAAAGGAAAAGAGGATGCGTGAATGACAAGCAGTCCTTGTGTGTCAGGTAATAAGGTCTCAACACTCCGGGCAGCAAACACTGAAGATGTTGCCTGAACGAGGCAGACCTATGCTTGTCCTAACTCTTCACTTAGGAATCAACATCCATCAACTTGGCAAGGTTTTAACCAGATAAGCATTTTTAAAATACCTTTTCTGTGAGGTCAAAGTCCCCCCACCCACCCACACCTCTACACCCCCTAAACAAGTATATACCAACTCTATTGTCTCATGAACACCAAGGAAATGAGAAATACTAAAAACAAGAGGAATCACTGTTCAAACAAATTTAAAAACTGCACGTCAGTAGTGATTTCCTATGAAAAAATGGTGACTGGGAAATCAGCATGAAGAAGTTTAGCTCAACCACAAGGAGCTTTGTCCACTTTATACTAATTGAGGTTTAGAAAAGTCAGTCCTATCATGGGTATCATACAGTGCTTCCAAAAGGTGTTACCCCGTAACAGCCATAAAGGAAGCATGCTCATGTCAAACACTGGGGTCATTTTAATGTGCTCAACTGATAAGAAAGACTGGAGAAAGTAGAAAGTATCTTCAAATCTAGTCAGCAACCTATTCCCTGTGAAGAAGGTAGAACAGGACAAAATCTTAATCCCAAGTCTCACAAACAAACCTTCAGTCAACACTCCAAGGATCATTATGCGTAAGAAGGCTAATTGCGGTCATGCTCCAAACACTTCAGTGTGGGACTGTTGATGTTAACATTGTAAAACATTAACCAAGCCAGTTGGCATGGCTGCATCTCTCACATTCTTCTCACTGTAGATGATCACTGGGAATGAGATAAATTCCTCACAAATCAATGGAATGCACATGACTTCTAAGGAAAGAGAAGCCATCTCATGGACACACTTTACAGAAAAAAAGCTTTGGTTGAAGCCTGGACTCTGTACTTCTTACCATCTGACACTGAATCAAGTGAGGTACACTTTCTGCTAGTCCTTGCATTTGCAACACTTCATAGCCATATCTTCCTTACAGTGATGTAGAAATTGAGGTTCTGTTTTATATTGGAAGATGCTAAATAAGAACAGCTTGCACTCACAGTAATGCTTCATTTTCCCTCCTTTCTTTCATACGACAAACACAGTACCACAGTTTATCCTGACTTGTGATTTTGACTTCAGGAACATTTTAAAGGTAGATTATGTTTTAGCCACTGAATGCGAAACTGTCCAATGTTTTTTTTTTTTTTTTTTGCAACCCCCTCCCCCCAGACCTCACCCAATGTCTCTACTGCCATCACTGAATTCATTCCAAGGACATGGGTGACAGGTATTCTGGAGCTGGGTGAGAGCCCTACAGCCCATTTGTTTCATTGCAGGAAGCCTTACCAGCCCTTCCATTCCCTGGCAAGCTTGATGGTCCTGGGGCAACCTAGCATCTCTCCACTCAATAGCTCTTCTGAGCTTGCTACTGCTGTTCTCCAAGTGAAAGCATCTTTCCATATGCTGGATTCTCTTCAGCTTTACTAGCAGCAAGAACCATGACAACATAGACTCATGGCTTAAACTTCACTGAATAGCTACCACCACTAGGTGCCACTCTTGTGTTAAACCACAGCCACCTTCCTCCCCCTATGATTGCTAAACCAGCAATGGCTGCTCATTCCCATTCTCCCCAGCCAGCTTCTACAGTCATCCAAGAAGTTACTTGGACTCAGTTCGTCTGCACTGTAATCAGGGCTTTATCCCTCTATGCCACAAAGCTGTTTACCCAAATGTACTTTAGGATCAAAAAAAGAAAACGAAAAATCATAGGAGTGCAGACGCTGGAGTGCACAATGCTGTAACATTAACAGACACACACTATCCAGAGATGTGTGCGACCCAAGTATGAAAGGTGAAAAGAATTCAAAAATTTGCCCAGTTGAGATATCTAAAAGTTATCTAGTACATATGGAGATACACTGGTTTAAATGAACTGCTGTTCATCAAAATGGGGATTACTCTATGAGGTTTAAATGGCTGCCATTAAAACTAAAGCATAGCTAATTATTAAGAATGGGATTGTGGGACTGTGGTTGTAAAGAAGCCTCTCCTTATCCCTAAGGCTGCACAACCATATAGTTAGTAAGTTTAGAGATGGAAGGGTGCAGGGGGAGGGGGTCATGCAACACTTTTTTTTGTAATTTTGTTGATTTTCTTCATTTTGTGTTTTGCTGTAACTGCATTCATGGAATTTCAATACTGCTCAGCAGAAGGCCTTCAAAGTAAAATTATATGGATCATACATGAACAGGGCATTGCTAAAATGTCAGTGTTGCAGCAATCCAGAAAACCCACCAAAACACATATGTCTACAAAGAATATTCTGGCGATCTTCTGGTTGTCATCTGTACTGCTGGCATATGCTAATTTATGCTGGGAATGAAGAAGATGAAGCATAAGCATACCAAACATCTTGGAGAGAGTTGGTGGCATGATACTGTCATCAACACCAAAAGTGCAGTTGTGCAACTCCTACTTACCCATAACAGTAGATGTTCAAATTTCTTAACTGCTGTAGTAGCCTATAGGTTGTTTCCTACCAAAAACACAGCACCCAGCCAGCTTGCCAAAGCTCTAATTCGCCGCCTTCTCCTTCACTCTGGCTGTTGACATACTTCCCTCAAAAAGGTGCTGCTGTCAGCTGTCAGCAACCATAGTGAGGTAAATTTTCAGGATTTTACCGTCTTGAAAAAGGAAGATTATTCACGAGCCAACAAACATCAATAATCACCATAAAATAATCCAAATAACAACAGTAACAAAGGAGGTTATGTCCCACCTCATCTATCTAGAAAGTGGGATGGTGGATGGGTGCAGCTACTGCAGCAGTGAAGAAATTTGAACATAAACTGTTATGGGTAAGTAGGACTCGCACAACTGTACTAATTTCTTCACTCTCACTACTGCAGTTTCCTATGGGTAGATTCCCTAAGCTAACCCTACCTGGGAGGAGGAAGGATAATGGTCCAGAAGCCCCTGGAGAATAGATCCAGGACAGGTTTTGCTAGAACCAGCGCATGAACCCATTTTACAGTGCTTTGTGAAGGTATGAACAGAGAACCACGTTGCTGCCTTTAGAATATTTTAGAATCCACTCCTTTCCAATATGTCATTGAAGAGAAGCCTGTGGTAAAATGTGCCTTAACTTTTCTTGAAATACTTGCATCATAGTGAGAACAGCTAAAAACAATAGCAAAGGACAACCACCTGGTTGGAAATGTGGGTATTTTTTTCTTCCAGCAAGAGATTACCCCTCCTCCCTGTTGCTACAAGTACCTTTAGTTTGTTCAACAAATTTGTGTTTGCTCAAAAATGTCACACAAAACATATGTCTCAACTTTGAAAGTGTTATCATCCGAAACTCATGCGCCTGTCCACAATTATTTTGGATAATGAGACTTTCAAAGTTGAGACAAACTAAAGGTAGAGGTATCAACAGAGAAGGGTAAATTTAAACCCGTGCTGGGAGCAAAAAAACCCTATGTTTGCAACTCCCATTGCTTAGATGTAAAGGGAACAAGCAGTTATGACAGATCTATGGTGGTACAAATTGTAATGGCTCAACTGCTCTCAATAAAGGATACTGCTGCTCTGGAACAGACTCCCCATCCACATAAAACAAAGTCCATCCCTGATCGTACTCAAGTGCAACTATCTATGGATGGAAAAACAGAACATTTACCCAGGACAGCCCCCTGTACTACTAATATTCACAGGCAACTCCTAAACACTTTATCCCATTCATGGATCCTCTCAAATTATCTATGGCATGATCCCAGTTATTCTCATTAGGGGTAATATGTAATTAATGACCATGGGATGGGGTAAAGTCAGTCTATAACCAAATGGGACAAGTTATTTTGAGCACAAAAAGGGAGAATGGCTAGGCTTAAAACAGCCTGCAAGAACAGTTAGCCTAGTACCTATGAACCAATGAACCTATAAAAAACATTTGCCTACATGAGTTGTAGGTACTGGTTGTATTAAGCCCTGTTTCTAACATATGTTGTAGCACTGGCAGTAACATATCTGTCTGGTCTGGTGGATGTGAGGGAATCCCCCTAAAAGTAGGAGTCTCCACTCACTGCCAAGTGAATCCTTCCTGAATCACATTAAACATCCATCTGTCTGAAAACATCTGACCCCAGGCAAAGGGTTGAGGTTCAGTCAGTGTGAGAGAGGTAGGGAAGCTGAGGAAGGTGGTGTGGGTAAGATGATCAGATTCCTGGCATAGTCGCTCATTAGCCGCTTCTTTTATTTGGTTTGGAAAAGTTACCCTCTTGCCATTTTCTTTTTTTAGGACCTGCCTGTTATTAAACTGGGATTTCCATTTGCTCTGCCCTCTAAAGGATTGAAAGGTGGACTTGTTAGGATGGAAACTGGGTACGAAAAATCTAAGAGAGTCTGTGAATCAGTTTATCTCTGTCATCCCACTCTTTCAGGATTTGTGTAGCCACAGGCACAAATACCAGATCTGGACAAGTAAAGAATTAAAAATGTCAGACTTCAAATCATCAGAAAAATTCTGATTATGCAACCAAACAAAATTTTCTCAACACAAAAGAAGCAAAAGACGCTCTAGACACAGTGTAAAAACAATGATAAACATTTCTCAGAGCAAGTTTAAAACCGGAGTCAAATTAGAAACCATCTGATTTAAATTATCTGCTTTCTGAAGACAATGAAGCAGCGCATTCTTCCAGTCTATAAGCACATTTTAACACAAACATCCACATAAGGCTGAGATAATACAAGATCCTAAATGATAACAAAGTAGAACCAAATTGTCTCTTACCTTGTTTGTCTAACCATTTTGCCCTGCTTATCAGAGAGTACTGAGTTAATACTCCAAAGATTTCTAGTTAGTTGTTGCTGCTGGAGATACTGCAGCAGGGTCAACTAACAGCTGAGAGAAAAGACATTTATAATCTGGAGAGACCCCATACTGCTTATCAGCTTTTCTTTGGAACTGCAGCCAGTGAGTCAGGCACCTTGCAAGCAACTTTAAAACGGTCTTCAAGAGCTGGTAAAATGCCAGGAATAAAATGCAGAATTAGGAACCTCACCCTGTAATAAAAGCATAAAATCTGCCCAGTTTGTTATCAAGCAAAAACATCCCTTAGTCTAGCAACAGTCTCCGCAAACAAAAAAAAATCTTGCCAATGATTAAGTTCAGGTGAAGTGTCAGAGTTCTGGGTGATGGATTCCAGAGAAGGATTTCCCCAGTCTCTGTAAGAATCCTCATTCTCTGAAAACACATACTGTTATATTTCAATCTCTGCACAAAAACTACGAAAAGTCAAACAGCCCCCAGAGCCTACTGACTGCAAAACATTCTTAGCCAGAGATAAATCATCTGACTTAATTACAGAAACAGCCTGAACATTTGCACTGAAATTAATTTTTTGTTTCTTTTCTTCTAGGAAGGTGTCTACTGAGAGAATGGTCAGGTGACAGCTAGTTTTTGGTTCTCCTATACCCGTAACAGGTACTGGAACACACTCTGAGGACATGTCTAACCCCCAGCCCAGAGTGGCCATTACAACTACACAGAGAGGTTTGAGGTATTAGGTAAGTGGTCTGTGGAACAGTCTTTGCCCACACCACAGTCACTAAGAGAAGGCTGAGGCAATAATTTTACTTTTTTGTTTTCTTTTTAGGTATAATCAGAGTGGAAGAAGCAGGACCAGAAATATTATCCATGCTGTAGCTACAAAAGAAACAATTACCAGTGCAGTAAGCTCAGTAATGCTGGGTAAGCACCAAGTACACTTTCCTTTCCCTAAACTAGTGAACACAAGCAGTACACTGCAAATTGTGTCACCAGACCTTAAAGTTTTAGGCAGAACATTTATCTCAGGAATT